>NC_133356.1:4935909-5035909 GCF_030506205.2 Paramisgurnus dabryanus
GTAGTCTGTAAATTAGAAAAACTGTATTTTTCTGTATTTATATAATTAACAGTAAAGAGCTGGCAGCAGAGACGCCAGCAGTATACAGTTATTTTTACAGTATTCATACGTAAAATTACTTTACGGTAGTAGTCTGTAAACCAGAAATACAGAATACTTCTGTAGTCACACTCTTAAATGATTTCACCGTCTAATACAGTAAAAAATAAATGCATATTTCTGTGATTTATTTGGAAACTAAAATAATATTGTTTAGGTTAAAGGAACAACCTGTATTTACTGTATTAGAAATAACATCAATTTAGCAGTTTCTAAAAATTCTTCATTGGTATTTAAAATATCTGTCTCCCAATGAACTTGCCAATGAATTCCCAGGGCTAAAGACAGTTGCTTAAGATATGCATTATTGTGAATATTATGCAAAATAAGCAACAAAAACTTCCAAATCAAACACCTTTATTTCAAAGAGCAATGTCTATGTCAACATGACTACAAAAAAAGTAAAGAAAATAAATCCAGTTGGACAATGCTGAAAAGAGCTTTCTAGAAGTAAACAGAAACAGTAGTGTCTTGCTTTAGACCAGGGGTGGGGAACCCTGGTCCTGGAGGGCCACTGTCCTGCAGAGTTTTGTTCCAACCCTAATTAAACACACCTGAAAAATCAAATTAGAGCAGTGGTTTTCAATCTTGTCCTAGGGGACCCACAGCTCTGCACATTTTGTATGTCTCCCTTAACTGACACACCCAGTTCTGTTCATGGATCTCTCCCTTAATGAGCTGATGATCTGAATCAGGTGTGTTAGATAAGGGAGACATGCAAAATGTGCAGGGCAGTGGGTCCCCTAGGACAAGATTGAAAACCACTGAATTAGAGTCTTCAGGATCACTTGGAAATTAAATTCAGGTGTGTTTGATTAGGGTTGGAACTAAACTCTGGAGGACAGTGGCCCTCCAGGACCCAGGGTTCCCCACTCCTGCTTTAGACTATAAACTTAACATTCTTAAATTGCTCGTCAGAGACTGCCCCTAATCCTTACCAAATGTGAAGGGCATAACCTATAGTTTACTTTTTTAAGACATAAGTTTGAAAACATACCTAAGGCCATTTTGAAACTATTATAGTACAGTAGAACATTTTGTCAGGATGTATCAATAACATGCATAAAAACATTTAGGATGAAACCGTAGGGTAGGCACCTGTGCCACTGCAAGCTAGACTTGCAGGTTACCTCTTAAAATTGTCCTGTGAGGTAGGTTTGTGTTTTTACATCTTAGTTCTTGTGAATGAAGAGACGATCATCACTTTGATAGCCGCTGTTCCTCTCTGCAGCATTATTCCAGTGCTGCCACTGTCAAAGAACAAAAAACAATTATACTCATAAATAAACTAAACAATCACGTATGTAAAGTATAAACTCCAAGCTAATGCTTATGAAGTAAAAAATACCAGTACTATTGTGGCTAATTGTGGCAATGCCAGACTGTCAAAACAATGAGAAAAAGATTACCGTATATACTCACAGATCTATATGAAGTTCCATTAAAAAGTCAAGGAGATTCTTCAGTAGCATGGCTTCTTGTGTATTTAACTGCAGAAGACGACTTCTGGACCATCACACCTTTCTTTTTAGAGACAACCTTGCTTGATGATTTTGGCATTTGTCCCTCTCTCTGGATTTATATCAATGAAGCGCCTGAAATCAAAAGCAATTAATTGTTTTTTGTCTTCTTCATTGCACAAATTGAGTGGATTTAATGACATCAAATGGAGTTATAAAAAAGTCTATACCCTGTGTGTGTGTGTGTGTGTGTGTGCGTGCGTGCGTGCGTGCGTGCGTGCGTGTGTAAGTGTTGAGGCTTGAAATGTAAAGGGATAATTCCATTTTATGCATAACATACAAACACATTAATTTTGAATTCCACAGGGCAGGCTGTCTCATCTTGATACTGAAGGCTGAAAATGTAGTAGGTTGCAAACATAGCAGCAAGTCCAATTGCAAATGTTGGTGTGATGCCCTTAAAACTTAACAACATGGAAATACTTGTTACTTTGTTTAAACATTTGTAAACTCAAGATGAATGGCCGATAAGATATACAATGCTTCTATCAATGAATCTAAATTAAATGTATATTACCAGGTATCAGGCGAGGACTTGCAGGAAGACTGAGAGTTGTCTCAACATCAACTGCAGTGGCAGACACCTGAAGGGAACAAATACATTATCCTTACCATAATAAGATTTTTAAGAAGAAAATTTATAAAAAGGACAATAATTAGTAAACACTCGGTGGAATGTAACCAAGAGGTGAACGAGGTAGGCTTCTGAAGTACCTACAATCAAACTTCTAAATATATTTGACATCCAAAATTTAAAGGGTAACAATTTACATGCAGCATCCTTTAAACCACAAAATAATTTACACCTCTCTTTTTACATATGTAGTAGTACTCCCACAAATTAGTACACACATTGCATTCACAAAGAGTCCAGAAAGACAATATTTTACACCAATTTGGCGTTTAAAAAGAAAAATGCAAAGTTCAACTTTAACCGAGCTACAATTAGCTTTATTTTCTTGTTAACTGTTTGTAAAACACTTTTCATTAAAAGTCAACAAAAACAAAATAAAACTCACCAAAACCATCTCGGTTAGTCGATGTTCATATAATCCTATGGTTTGGTTGAAATAAATTCTTTAGTAAGTGTTGTTTCTCAAATTCAGAAGTAAAAGTAATATTGTTATGGCTATTCAAATCTAAGCCTCACTGTTAGATGACACGTTTAAATCCCTAGCAAGATAAGCTTCTATCAGTTGATATCAATCATTCTTGGCAATATGAATAAGATTTGAATTACCGTTTCATTTGTAGATGCAAGACCCGATCAATTTGATGAAGAACACTTGACGATGTGCAGCACGTCATCTAAATTGTACGTCCTCTTCTGGAAAATCTCCTATCCAAATAATGGTTCCCGAAATTCCATCCAGGAGTTAATGGCAAATTATATCTGTATTTTTTAAAGAAAATTGACCAAAAGTAATAGGCTAGCTTCAATAAGACTAACATTGCTTAGCTTCTGACCGTGCTCCAAATTCCCCAGTCAACACGCATTTTCGAGAAAATACTGTATTGTCCTGTAATTTAAAACATCAACTTACTGTTGAGGGCCTCTGTCTTGTTGCTCCAATTTAATCAGCCCACAATGCATTGCTAACTACAGTACTAAACTGTTTAACATGAAAACAGTATTTTAGTGTTGAAAATTGGCTGTTAATTTACAGCAATTGCTTACAGTGTAGATGTAGTCTGGAACCAGCAGACCTAAGTCATATGTTCTGGGGATGCCCCAGATTAACAAAATTTTGGTCAGACATTTTCAGAACTTTCTCATCTGTAACAAAGATCTTGATCCGAATCCTCTATCTTCCATCTTTGGAGTGGTGCCAGAAGAGTTACAGCTAACAACCAACCAATTAGAGCTCATCACTTTCTCCACACTGTTGGCTAGATGCCTGATCCTCCTTAATTGGAAAAAAGGAACCCCTCCATCTCATAAGCGATGGGTGAAAGAGGTGATGTCATATCTCAAACTGGAACACCTTAAATATACTATCCGAGGCTCCTCTAAAAAAATTTATGTAATTAATAATTTGCCGGGAACAATATAGTAATATTGTTTTTATTTTTTTATTTTTTTTAAGGGGTGACTATGTATGTAGGTTTATGTTAAATTAATGTTACGTGTATGTATCTCTATGTCGGATGTAGGCAAGTTCGGTCCTACAGAGCCGCAGTCCTGCAGAGTTTAGTTCCAACCCTAATCAAACACACCTGAACAAGCTAATCAATTTCTTTAGGATTTAGACATCAGGTTAGATTATCAGTGCTTAGGCTAAAATATGCAGGACTGCGGCTCTCT
The DNA here is from genome assembly GCF_030506205.2 of Paramisgurnus dabryanus. Lineage (NCBI taxonomy): Eukaryota > Metazoa > Chordata > Actinopteri > Cypriniformes > Cobitidae > Paramisgurnus > Paramisgurnus dabryanus. The sequence goes on from NC_133356.1 coordinate 4,939,834, forward strand.
TGGACCGAACTTGCCTACCCCTGCTCTATGTGTTTGTAATTGTTGCATAAGAAAAAAAAAAAAAAAAAACTATATATATATATATATATATATATATATATATATATATATATATATATATATATATATATATATATATATATATATAAAAGTCGTAATATTTTGAGAATAAAGACAATATAACGAGAATAAAAGTCGTAATATTTTAAGAATGAAAAAAGTCAATTTAACAAGATAAAAGTTGTAATATTTTGAGAATAAAGTCGTAATATCAAGAATTAAAAGTTGTAATATTTGAGAATAAAGTTGGTATATAACAAAAATATAAGTCATAATATTTGGAGGAAACAAGTAATTATAACAAAAATATAAGTCGTAATATTTTTAGAATAAAGACAATATAACGTGAAAAAAAGTCGTAATATTTTAAGAATGAAAAAAGTCAATATAACAAGAATAAAAGTTGTAATATTTTGAGAATAATGTCGGTATATGACAAAAATGTAAGTCATAATATTTTGAGGAAAAAAGTCACTATAACAAGAATAAAAGTCGTAATATTTTGAGAATAAGTCATAATATAATATAATATAATATAGATGGTTTCATCGGACGCACGTGATACACGTCTGGATCCGAACCTTACTTCCGGTTTCGTTTTTTTAATGGTCTGACTAGTTGCTAAACTGATCTCTTGAACAAATGCCTCGTCGAAAATAACAAATGTTTTGGTTTCCTAGGTAATCTATGTGTTGTTTTGTTTGCTTGTTATATAAATAAACTATGTTTAAAGAATTTGTTGTTATTTATTATTTAGCGGAGTTTACCGGAAGTTACGTGCGGACCGCGACAGCGGCTTGTTTATGTTGTGACCGCTGAAACGGTCTATAATATAATATAATATAATATAATATAATATAACAAGAATAAAAGTTGTAATATTTGGAGAATGAAGTCAATATAAAAAAGTCATAATATTTTGAGAATAAAGTCAATATAACGAGAATTAAGTCAATAATACTATGAGAATAAGGTATTACTTTTTTTTTCAAAAACTACTAACATTAGTTAAATCTAACATTATAATGACTTTAATTTTGAAATGTTTTTATTTTAGCTTGTCCTTATCCTCCTTGGTAGACCCTGGACCACAAAACCAGTCATAAAGGTTAATTTGGAAATGTATATTTATAAATCATCTGAAAGCTGTATAAATCCACTTTCTATTGATATGAGATGATGTGCTGCACTATTTTGACCGAGAGACAACTATTTGAAAATCTGAGGATGCCAAAAAAAGAGAAATATGCCTTCAAACTTGTCCAAAAAAAGTCTATAGCAACACATATTACTAATGATAAATACTTTTTTGATGTTTTGATGTTTTTTTGACCCATACAATGTATTGATGGCTATTGCTACAAATATACTTGTGCAACTTAGTGTATGACAGGTTTTGTGTCCAGGGTCAAATAAGTCATTATTTACTCATGCTCATGTCATTTAAATGTTGTTTTGGGTTTTCTGGTTACTATGGGAGTGTATGGTGACTGTCTTTTCAAGCTTCAAAAGGACCCAAAAATGTTAAGCAAATAATTCCACTCGACTTGTGCCATATATTTTAAGTGTCCAGAAGGCATACAAAAGTATTTGGTGAAAACAAACTAAAATATAACCCATAAGTGTTGATTTGTGCCTTCGTTTGAGTGCACTTCTCTGTGTCTGAACTGTTGTTTAGTCAGTTTTAGGATGCTTACTTCGAAATAATGTGTAACAACTAAAACAGCAGCAATGTTTACAACAAGACAGTAGACACTTAAAATATATGACACTAGTCGAGTTAGTTATTTAACACTTTTGGATCTGTTTGAAGGCTTTTATGGTTACTATAGGAGTGCATATTTTTATTTACTGGTTACTATGGGATTGGATGGTGACATCTCAGTCACCATCCAATCCCATAGTAACCAGTGAATCAAAAACAACACTTTTGAAAAAAATCTGTATTTGGCTGTGAAGAACAAAGAAAGACACTGGGGGTTAAAACAACATGAGGGTGAGTAAATAACGACAAAGTTTTCATTTTAGGATGAACTATCCCTTTAAGGCTCGCTTTCTACTCGAATTTAAGTTTAATTCAAGTTCAGAAATTAAATAGGATTAATATTAAATTGTGAATGGCGTTCAACACTGGCATACGTGTGCGTTTCTGTGAGCTCATTTTGTGTCGTTCTCTCTGTCAGGTGTGGCTGCAGATGCAAAGGTGGGCTCTGATCTGATCCGGGTTCAGGCGATCGACAACGACATTGGCAACAACAGTATTGTCCTTTATCACATTCTGTCCATCCGCTACATCAAACTTCAGTCCAATGACTCTGAAGACATGGGCAGCGTCTTTATCATCGGTGTGTGCTTTTACCACCAAACTATTTAAACTCAAAATCATGTTTCTTTTTGAGAACTGATGTGCTATTACTCTTAGCAACGAGGCTTAGGATTTTTACAGTACATGTCTGATTATAAAACAATAGCAAAAAATCACGGCATTCATCTAGAAACTGCCTAGCAACAGCAAAGTAACAGCATAGTAACCGCCTCTTTCTTTGGGTAGCCAATTTATTTAACAAAATTTCAAAAACTTGTTGCTGTTTTCTTTCTTAGGAGAGACTGACGGAATAATCCGGACGTTCGACTTGTTTATGTCGTACGCTCCGGGGTATTTCGTAGTGGAGGTGTTGGCCAGAGATCTAGCCGGACACAGTGACGTGGCTATAGTGGGCATTTACATCCTGAGAGATGACCAACGGGTGAAAATCGTCATTAATGAGATACCAGAACGGGTTCGGCTGTTCCAGGAGGAGTTTATAAACTTACTGTCGAACATCACAGGAGCTATAGTCAATACTGATGATGTGCAGGTATGTAACAGTCAGCTCCGGTCCTTAAATCTGTTTGGATGATGCTATTATATGGCAATAACAAGTGACAGTAACTGTTGCACTGCAAAAAAAAATTTCAAGAAAAAAATGTCTTAGTATTTTTGTCTTGTTTTCAGTAAAAATATCTAAAATTTCTTAAATTAAGATGCTTTTTCTTGATCAGCAAAACGACCCAAGAAAATAAGTCTAGTTTATAGACCAAAAATATCAAATTGAAGTGATTTTGTGCATAAAACAAGCAAAAAAATCTGCCAATTTTTCTTGAATTTTGTGTTTAAAAGAATGTTAAAGATTTCTTTTGCTTACCCCATTGGAAGAATTTTTTTTTTTTGCTTGTTTTATGCACAAAATTACTAAAATTTTATATTTTTGGTTTAAAAACTAGACTTATTTTCTTGGGTCATTTTTTTACTGAAGACGAGACAAAAATACTAAGAATTGGGTTTTTTTTTGAAAATTTGCAGTGTGCGCTTTCAAATATTGTTTACTTTTAACTAGGGCTGTGACGGTTAGGATATTTTCTCACCGCGGTGAAGTATAAAAAAAATCATGCGGTTATGCGGTTAACCGCACAACAGTAACCCCCAAAGCCCAAAAGCACAACCCCCCACCCCCGCAAAGCATCGGAAACGTCTTCTTATTTATTATTAAAACAACAAATTATATTAGCAATAACAACATAAAATAATATTTCTTTCCATAGGTATAATATATATATAATAATTATATAATTTTTTGTCATCGTTTATAACCCATTTTGTACAATACATTTCATACAATAGTAACCTGAAAAAAACTAGAAAGAACATGTCGAGCTTAACATTGTTTCTTGTAAGCAAAACCTTGATTCCAATTTCTTTAAACATTTTTAAAGTGTTTTTCGGGTAACACTCCTTGGATATAAGGCACTCCTCCAAACGCAACGGGTTGAACGTTAAATCATTTATTGCACAATAAAATGGGTTACAAACAATGACAAAAACTGTTCCATAATTCATATTAAACTCAAAAGAAACGAAAATAAATACTATTTCATGTTACTATAGTTAATATGTTTAATTATAATTTTTCAAAGCAGATACGAAACGAAATAACGTATTGCATCATCCCGTAAATAACTGCGCAAAACTTATGGATACTCCAATCAATGCTTTAAATTACTGCTGTCCATTTACATAATCAAGAAGATAATAAAACTTTTTTGATCCCGAGCTGGAGAAATTAGTTTACAGCATTAACGGGTCACGCGGTCAGTAAGCCCTCACCTGCCTGACTGATGTCACTATGGTACTTTGCTCCTCTCGCAAAAGTCTTGGAGATTTCCAACTGTCGTTGCTGGGCTGAAGTTTTATGCTTTACTAAAGGTATGTTTGGTGCTCCCAAGTCCGACAAACGCCACATGATAGTTAATCATCACAAGATGTGATTTTAGATAGTGGCTTTTCCTCGCTACGGTAGTCAGACATATAGGTCTAAAGCCGACCGCGCTAGCCTTCATAACTATAGTTGGCATGTTTGACCATTATAGTTTTAAATAATTATGCTATTATTATCAGTACCAACGCGCATTTTGTGCTGCCCGGTGACCTTCTTGCACCTGAATAATGTAATGCGCGTGGCTGTGAGATTTCCTTGCTCTTGAGATTTTGTTATTCGCGCAGTGAGTTGGTACAGTTCCATGGCATGCAATAAATATCAGAGCACCTGGGCATGACGCGCTTAAATTAATGGCTTCATGTTTAAGAAGATTACGCCCGAGATAGTAGGCTCTTGTGTGTATTTAAGTACTGAAACTAATTAAATAACAATTATAAGACATGCGCACATAATAAACCCATATATATGTTTAATGCACCGTCCCTCCCCCTTGTGCGGAAAGCAGTTTTTTCTCTAGAACCCTTGAACACAGGATGGAAGACAGTAAATTATGATTAACAATGAATTTTGTGTATAGTTCATATCATTCACCATATGACTTCTGTAACTTTCACCAGCAAAATAAAGAAAATATAAAAAAGTGCGGTGATGACGATGATGAACTCAGCACCGGGGTTGGCATCTCATTACTGCGGTGATGCGGTGACGCGGTTATCGTCACAGCCCTACTTTTAACTCTTTCCCCGCCATCTCACTGGCTATAAATGTTTTTTCTAAGAGATTCCAAAACAAAAAAAAAAATCTCTTAGAAAAAGCATTTATAGCCAGTGAGATTTCTAAACACAGTTCTAAACAATATTTGAAAGCGCACACTGCAAATTTTCAAAAAAAAAATAAAAAATTCTTAGAATTTTTGTCTTGTCTTCAATAAAAATATACCAAGCCCCTAAGGTGACATTGGAGTAAAAAAAATCAAAAGTTTAGTTTCATGTGCTCACGTGAAACTTTCATGTGCTCATGCAAAACCTTCATGTGCAGAATTTTTTTTAAGTTTAGTTTTGCGTGCTCGCGTGAAACTATCGCGCGCGCCCGTGAAACTTTCGCTTTCACGTGTGCGCGCGATAGTTTCAGGTGAGCACAAGATAGCTTCACGCGAGCACGCGAAACTAAACTTTAAAAAAAAATTCTGCACATGAAAGTTTCACGTGAGCACATGAAAATAAACTTTATTTAATTTTTTCCCCATGTCCCCTTAGGGGCTCCGTAAAAATATCTAAAATGACCCAAGAAAGAAAGTCATTTTTTTGCAGTGTACATTTGGTAAAATGTTTTTTTTTTTTAGTTTTGGAATCTCTTAGAAAAAGCATTTATAGCCAGTGAGATGGCGGGGAAAGAGTTAAAAGTAAACAATATTTGAAAGCGCACACTGCAAATTTTCAAAAAAAAAAAAAATTCTTAGTATTTTTGTCTCGGCTTCACTAAAAAAATGACCCAAGAAAATAAGTCTAGTTTTTAGACCAAAAATATCAAATTGAAGTGATTTTGTGCATAAAACAAGCAAAAAAATCTGCCAATTTTTCTTGAATTTTGTGTTTAAAAGAATGTTAAAGATTTCTTTTGCTTAACCCATTGGCAGATTATTTTTTTTTTGCTTGTTTTATGCACAAAATTACTAAAATTTTATATTTTTGGTTTAAAAACTAGACTTATTTTCTTGGGTCATTTTTTTCTGAAGACGAGACAAAAATACTAAGAATTATTTTATTTTTTTTTGAAAATTTGCAGTGTGCGCTTTCAAATATTGTTTACTTTTAACTCTTTCCCCACCATCGACGAGTTATCTTGTCAATTAAGAGAGAACATTTCCATGAAAAACGTGTTCCTGATAAGTTTTTATGGGGGTCTGTAATACCCAATGTATAAAAAAAATTAAGAATTTTTACAAAATTAATTTTACACTCCGTGTATGTTTTGATAATCGTTCTGAATGTGATCTCAAAATTCTTTCCCAAAAATGCAATTATTTCAGCTTTTTGCTAAAGATTATGTATTTTTTGATGAAAAGTACCCATATTTAAGAGTTTATAAGCAGAGAAAAACATAGATAGGATGAAACGTTTTTTTTCCCCCTTTTGTTTGTTTGTTTGTTTGTTAATTGTTAGTTTTAAAGCAGGGTCTGTTCTTTCATTTGATATATTTGTATGTTTATATATCACAAAAAAATGCTGCCTTGCAACTTTAAAAAAAAGGTTAATTTACTATTAGTCACTATGAGTGAATCAAATGTTTTTTTTTTTTCTCGTAGTTTCATGTTGATAAAAAAGGAAGGGTTAACTTCGCTCAAACCGATGTTCTGATTCATGTGGTGAACAAGCAGACCAACCGTATTCTGGATGTGGAGAAGTAAGTGATGTATCGATCATAAAAATAAACCAACCTGTGAACATCGATTCATTTGTTGTTTTAATTATCATTTTTTTCGATGGTCAGAGTGATTCAGATGATCGATGAGAATAAGGAGCAGCTGAGGAATCTGTTCAGAAACTACAACGTGTTGGACGTTCAACCTGCCGTGACTGCACGCGCACCTGATGACCTCACCACATTACAGGTGTGTGTGTGTGTGTGTGTTTGTGTGTATTTCAGCGTAAATTCAATAAAACGCATTGTATGATATGAACACACTGCATGATGGTCTCTCTCTTTCAGATGGCCATTATCATTCTGGCAGTTTTACTCTTCCTTGCAGCCGTGTTGTTTTTCCTGATGAACTGGTATTACCGCACAGTGTGAGTGTTTCAGTACCTGTTTTGATTTACTTAGTTTGTGGTAAAAAAAAACTTTAACTTGATTTAAATAGATTGGGGTGAGTATATTATGTGAACCTGTCTGCAATCCAGGCTAAAGTCTCATAATCTAAATATAAGATGAGGAGCATAAGTTTGATTTCATTCATTGAATTCATGTTGATTTTAATCTTTGACATGACCTTAGTCAGTCAGTATTAAAGATATCAAGGTTAAATTTTTACTGAATGTTCTTTACATTATGGAAGATGATTTTATGTAGAAAACAGTAAATGACTTTAACTGGGTTTTTAAAGATTTTATGAATGAACTGTGTTTAGAAATCTCACTGGCTATAAATGCTTTTTCTAAGAGATTCCAAAACCAAAAAAAAAAAAAAAAAATTACCAAATGTACACTGCAAAAAAATGACTTTCTTACTTAGTATTTTTGTCTTGTTTTTAGTGAAAATATAATAAAATAAACGAATTCTTGAAATACGTTTCTTTTTTTCATAAACACTTAATTCAAGAAAAAATTTATCAGATTTTTTTTCTTGTTTTAAGCACAAATTCGCTTACATTTTGTCTAAAAACTAGACTTATTTTCTTAGGTTATTTTGCTCATCAAGAAAATATATCTTGATTTAAGAATTTTTAGAAATTTTTACTGAAAACAAGTCAAAAATAATAAGAAATTTTTTTCTTGGAAATTATTTTTTGCAGTGTAGCATTACAATGTGCTAACAAACACATTTAGATTTTGGGTAAAATTTAGGGATGCTCCGATCGATCGGCCGTAGATCTGTCCATCATCGCATTAAATGACTCAATCGGTACTTGCTAAATTTGCCGATTTCATAAACCGATCTTTTTATTTACTTTTGTCATCATAGGGCTCCTGAATTAAACAATAATATACCAAATTACTGCAAGTAATATAACAAAGGCAACATCTGTGGTATTACTTTATCTAGGAAAAAACATTAACAGTTACAGTCATCAAAGAACTTGCATATCAGCTTGAAGAATCAGTATCGGGCATTGGTATCAGCCGATCATGAAGACAACAAATTAGTACTTGATATCGGCTGCAAAAATCCTGATCGGAGCATCCCTAGTAAAATTAACCAGTCAGTCAGTGGCCGAGGGCGGAGCTTTGTTAGTGTGACATCACATTAACAAAAGAACCAAAACAGCATGTCTAATGAGACTGCTTTGGTTTAATAGGGGTTAAAAAGAAGGAGAGGGTGGATTTTTTTTCATTGTAGGGTTGTTGTGTTCACACACTGCCAATACACATTTATCTCCAAACATTTATGTATGATTTTGCATAATATGTGCCCTTTAAGAAGATCATAATTGAGGAAGTATTAACTTCCTTATGAAATGCATAACTTTGACCATATTCTGGTAAACATTTGTTTGCATGTTTGTTTTTTACAGCCACAAGAGGAAGTTAAAGGCAATTGTTGCCGGCTCCACAGGTAAGCTGATGAGAACATCTGATTCCTCAGTGAGCAGGATATGCAGACGAGTTTCACAGAAACCAAAAATTTAAACAAATTTGGCTTTGTGTTTGTGTCATTGCCATGACAGCATGTTTGGTCTTTTTTCACTCTCTCTGCAGGAAATCAGGGGATGATGGATATTCTGGATATGCCCAACACTAACAAATACACATTCGAAGGGTGAGAGATACAAATAGATACACACAAATGGACACACATCTGTTTGTAGTTATATTGTGTTGACAGTGTGATTTCCTTATTGAAACACTCTACACTGTCAGTCAAAGGGAAAAAAAAAAGTAACAGGGGCAGTACCCTTTCAAAAAGTTAACAGTTCGTATTAAACAATTCGTATTAGTACCTCAGAGGTACATACTGGTACCAAATGTGTACATATCTGTACCTAAATGGTAAATATTCGGTCCTTTTTAAAGGATACTGCCCCAGTCAGGTACAGACCATTTTTCTGACAGTCTGACAGACTCCAGGTATGTAATGAGTTGCACGGATATTAATAATAATAATAATAATAATAATAATTCCTTACATTTATTTAGCGCTTTTCTAAGTACTCAAAGCGCTTTACATATGAACAGGGGAATCTCCTCAACCACCACCAATGTGCAGCATCCACCTGGATGATGCGACGGCAGCCATATTGCGCCAGAACGCTCAACACACACCAGCTTACTAGTGGAGAGGAGACAGAGTGATGTAGCCAATTAGTATGAGGGATGATTAGTAGGCCAATGGGCAAGTTTGGCCAGGATGCCGGGGCACACCCCTACTCTTTTTCGAAGGACATCCTGGGATTTTTAATGACCACAGAGAGTCAGGACCTCGGTTTAACATCTCATCCGAAGGACAGTGCTTTTTTTGACAGTATAGTGTCCCCATCACTATACTGGGGTGTTAGGACCCACACAGACCACAGGGTGAGCACCCCCTGCTGGTCTCACTAACAGCACTACCAGCAGCAACCTGGCTTTCCCAAGTGGTCTCCCATCCAAGTACTGACCAGGCTCAGCCCTGCTTAGCTTCAGTGGGCAAGCTGTCTTGGGCTACAGGGTGATATGGCTGCTAACTCATTTGTTTAAGTTTATTTTTACACACACTGTTCATTTGCATATGATTGCAAGACTTTAGACTGCAGAAAAACAACTAGAAAATAAAAAGCTTCAACAACAGGTTAGAAGGTTGGTGAGGCAGTGTTTCATCATCAGTTCTTCAGCATCGTTCTGTTTAAACCATCACAGATTGACTAATATGGTTGGGTCTTGCCACAGTGGTATAGTAAAATTACACTGCAAAAAATGACTTTCTTACTTAGTATTTTTGTCTTGTTTTCAGGACAAATATCTAACAATTCTTAAATCAAGATGCATTTTCTTGAGGTGCAAAACGACCCAAGAAAATAAGTCTAGTTTTTAGACCAAATATATCGAATTTAAAGGTGCAATGTGTAATTTTTTGAAAGATCTCTTGACAGAAATGCAAAATAATATTCAAAACTATATCATCAGGGGTGTATAAAGACCTTCCATAATAAACCGTTATGTGTTTATTACCTTAGAATGAGACGTTTTTATCGACATACACCAAGGGTATGTAGGTCCCCTTACATGGAAGTTGCCATTTTGTGCCGCCGTGTTTCTACAGAAGCCCTTAACGGACAAACTTTTTTTACTAAGTTCTCTCTGACGATGACATGTTTGTCCGGTGGTAGCTACCGTAGATTCTCTATGTGTTTCAAAAGCGAGGGGTGAGCAGTGGACTGAGCCATTGGTTGCAGTTCGCAACCTCACCACTAGATGTCGCTAAAATTTAAGTGATTTTGTCCATAAAACAAGCAAAAAAATTGAACATTTTTCTTACACTGCAAAAAATGATTTAAGAAAAAAGTTCTTAGTATTTTTGTCTTGTTTTCAGTAAAAGTATCTAAAAATTCTTAAATTAAGATACTTCTTCTTGATGAGCCAAGAAAATAAGTATATTTATTAAACTAAAAATATCACATTTAAGTGATTTTGTGCATAAAACAAGCAAAAAAATCTGCCAATGGTGTAAGCAAGAAAATTTTGAACATTTTTCTTAAACACTAAATTCAAGAAAAATTGGCTTACCCCATTGGCAGATTTTTTTGCTTGTTTTATGCACAAAATCACTTAAATTTCAAATTTTGGATCTAAAGTCTATACTTATTTTCTTAGTTAATTTTGCTCATCAAGAAAAAGCATCTTAATTTAAGAGTTTTTAGATATTTTTACAGAAAACAAGACAAAAATACTAAGAATTTTTTTCTTGAAAATAATTTTTTGCAGTGTAAACACTAAATTCAAGAAAAAGTGCTTACCCAATTGGCAGATTTTTTTGCTTGTTTTATGCACAAAGTCTATTAAATTTGATATTTTTGGTTTAAAAACTAGACGTATTTTCAAAGGTCGTTTTGCGCATCAAGAAAAAGCATCTTAATTTAAGAAATTTTAGATGTTTGTACTGAAAACAAGACAAAATACCAAGAAAGAAAGTTTTTTTTGCAAAAAAAGCCATTGGTAGGTTGAGTTTTATTAAATGTTTAATGACACTGAAGAGTGTTCGGCCAAAAGACTTTGAAAATAGTAACACACGTACAGAAAATTACTCTGCAAATAAATGCAATTTTCAAACAGAGATGGTGCTAGAGAGGCAAAAGGTACAGATTGCAGCTTTAAAAAACATTTAACTTTTTCCCCGCCATTGACGAGTTATCTTTTCAATTAAGAGAAAAGGCTTCCCTGCCAATGACAAGTTTTTATGGCAATCCATATTTCCGCTATTATCCCCTAGATGACGCTCTTACCCAACTTATAAAACACTGAAGCATCCACTGATCCAAAAACAGTAAAAACTCTGTGTATGTTTTGATCATCGCTCTGAATCTGACCTCTAACAAAAATCATTTACAAAATTGCAATTATCTCAGCTTTTTGCTCAAAATGTGATATTTTTGAAGAAACCTACCCATATTTGAGAAGTGATAAAAGAATAAAAGAAGATAGGATGAAAGGTTTTTTGGAAAGCAGAGGGTCTGTTCTTTTATTTGAAATATTGTATGTTTATATGTTTATATATCTAAAGAAGAACATCTTCTGGAAGGCATAAACTTTTATAAAAATCATAAAAATGCTGACGCTGGCTGGCACCTTTTTATAGCGCTGGCAGGGAAAGAGTTAAATGTTACAAAACAGTGTTGGTTATTGTCTAGCATATATCAGCCCAATGGTACGCTTTACTAAACGATTTCTCTTGCTGTGTTTGTGTGTTTGTAGAGCGAATCCGGTGTGGCTGGATCCTTTCTGCAGGAATCTGGAGTTAGCCGCACAGGCAGATCACGAGGACGACCTTCCTGAAGATCTGAGTGACATCACAGACCTGTGGAACAGCCCAGCTCGCACACATGTAATACACACAAATCATGCAAGGACATCACAAGAATCTAGTGACATCATCTTTTACTTACCTTGATATCTTACCCGTCCATAGGGTACATTCGGTCGTGAGCCTCAGGCCTCCAAACCAGAAGATGACCGATATCTTCGAGCTGCTATTCAGGAGTACGACAACATTTCCAAGCTGGGACAAATTATGAGAGAGGGGCCGATAAAGGTGAGAACGTTCACTGCCTAGACATCAAGGTTGAAAAAAAAAAGGAAAACGGGTATCTTGAATAGAAAATACTTAGCAGATGGGATCGGTTTTTATAGGCGATACACAACAGATTTGTTCATGGTAAAGTTTAGGTGTTAATTAACATAAGACGACTTCATAAAAGAAGAAATTCACAATTACTTGTGGTGCTATGTTGTTCAAATCAAGACCTACTGAGATTTTGGGAAACTGATATGTATTGTGAAGTGAGATCATGTTCATGCTACAAGATTTGGTATATAAGACATCACTTGACCAATCCTGCCATCCAATCAAGGGCTCGCTGCTCAACGTGGTCCTAGATGACTACATGAGACTCAAAAAGCTGTTTGCCGCTCGCCTGGTCACCAAGTCAACCAGCCAGGGTGACCGATCATCAGTCACAGAGGTGGGCCATGTGACCGGGTGCTGTGTTTGCTCTTCCTCTACGCCCCTCTTCCTCAGCGAGTTTCTGTGTTCTCCAAACTGAGTCACGTTACCCTGCTGATGTTTCCTCAAGCTGCTTTCTTCACTGTTTCTCTTTTGGTGTGCCCTTCAAAAGTGCTGAGTTTTGTAATGATGATCTTTATTTTTTCTTCTCAACTCACGTCATCCATCCACCCATCATTTCATCCACCCACACTCTCCTCTCTCAGCTGATCCAGAGCGACATGGACGATGAAGACGACGAACGCATCGTTGGCGGTCGAGGGACCCTTCGCTTCAAGCACAAGCTCCCGATCGAGCTGAGAGGTCCTGACGGCGTCCACGCGGTCCACGGCAGCACAGGCACGCTTTTGACCTCCGACCTCAACAGCCTGCCTGAAGACGACCAACGGGCGCTGGCTCGCTCCCTCGAAGCATTGCACGCCGACGGCGGACTTTATGCGGAGCGGAACGCCCGAACCGAATCCGCGAAATCGACACCTTTACACAAGAACAAAGGCATCGATACTCTCTCTGAGAGTCCTTTGGAGATCACGGAGTTATGACTAGCAGAGGCCTCGCTGGTCTGAGAAAAGCGTGCACGTCGCTCCTGGCTCGGCATTCTTCACCGCTGTGTGGAGAGGAGGTCGGGTTTAGAAGAGCCAGGTGTGAACTCGAAGCGTCCAATGACATCAGAGGACTCATTTTGTGAGGGTTGTTTTGTAGAGACTCGACCACACACACACTGCAAAACATGAAGAAACGAATGCACGCTCAGACCAGTGGAAGGCCAACCACGGACTCTAGTTTTTATTTATTAGTTATCTTTTAATGTGCGCTAATGTGATGATGATGAATAATGAACAATTTAGCTGCTTTAAGAGTTGCTCTTCAGGGCTTTTCACACTACGAATAACCCTGGGTTAATGATTTTTTAAACCCTGGGTCAAGCAGCACTTTTAACTAAAAAGGTGGAGGGGGGTTAGAACTACTTTTATTTCTGTGCCAAGAGTCTTGGGTATAAAACAATGAGGTGCTATACTCATAAGGTGACTTGTTTAGTAACACAAGCAATCGTAAACCGAACTGAATCCTGCACTGCAAAAAATGATTTTCAAGAAAAAAAATTCTTAGTATTTTTGTTTTGTTTTCAGTAAAAATATCTAAAAATTCTTAAATTAAGATGCTTTTTCTTGAAGAGCAAAATGACCAAAGAAAATAAGTCTAGTTTTTAAACCAAAAATATCAAATTTAAGTGATTTTGTGCATAAAACAAGCAAAAAAATCTGCCAATGGGGTAAGCACATTTTTCTTGAATTTAGTGTTTAAGAAAAATTTTCAAGATTTTTTTTGCTTACCCCATTGGCAGATTTTTTTGTTGTTGCTTGTTTTATGCACAGAATCACTTAAATTTGATATTTTTGGTTTAAAAACTAGACTTATTTTCTTTGGTCATTTTGCTCTTCAAGAAAAAGCATCTTCATTTAAGAATTTTTAGATATTTTTACTAACAACAAGACAAAAATACTAAGTACTAAATACTATACTTTTTTTTGAAAATCATATTTTGCAGTGTGGCTCATTAAATATTCATGCACTTTTTTCTTGCCAGTTTCTTTGAATGCTGTTCAGTCTTAGCTTTTGAGGGAAATGCAGAATGCTTAAAAATTACATTTGGGTTTTTTATGGCTGATGCTGATATTGAGAAAGCAGTGTGGGCGGTATAACACAAATGTAATTACATCAAATGTGATGGGAGATAAACGGTGAGCACTGCAAAAAATGACTTTCTTACTTAGTATTTTTGTTTTGTTTTCAGTAGAAATATTCAAAAATTCTTTAAGATGCTTTTTCTTCATTAACAAAATGACCTAAGAAAATAATCTAGTTTTTTAGACAAAAAAATATACGATTTAAGTGAACAAACAAGCACAAATATCTGCCAATGAGATGAGAAAAAAATCTTGAAATAAGATTTCTTTTTTTCTTAAACACTTAATTTTAAGCTAAATTTTTCACCCCATTGGCAGATATATACTGCAAAAAAAGTATTTTCAAGAAAAAATTTCTTAGTATTTTTGTCTTGTTTTCAGTAAAAATATCTAAAAATTCTTAAATTAAGATGCTAGTTTTTAGACCTAAAATATCAAATGTAAGTGATTTTGTGCATAAAACAAGAAAAAAAATTAAAATATCTGCCAATGGGGTGAGCAAAAATTCTTGAACATTTTTCTCAAACACTAAATTCAAGAAAAAATCAAGAAAAATATGCTTAACCCATTGGCTGATTTTTTTTATAATACTAAGAATGTTTTTTTCTTGAAAATCATTTTTTTGCAGTGTCCCGTTTGAATGATTTTTTTTGTTGTGTGTAAAGCCCGGGATACATTGTACAATTTGTATTTCTTCTAGACAAAAGATTGCCATCGTGAAACAATCATGGAGATTTAATCGGTGGTCCTATGTCATACAGTTAGAGACTGACGTTTTTTCGGTATTGCAACAAAAGACAGTAGATATTTACATGGACGCCTTTTGCTTGTGAATAATGATTGGTCATTTTACTGACATCTGAGTGTCTATTCATTACAAACAACAAATTTAAAGAACAGAAAGATTTATTAGCTAATTGAAAAGATTATTAATCGGCCAATGTCGATATTTTTAATATCGGCCACTGCAATGTATCGGTCTACTATCACGATTAAATATGTTGAACCGGGCGACAGTAAGCCCCCTTAAAGGATTAACAAAGTGTGAAAAGCCCATATCATATGAAAACAAGAGGGATAAAAGACTTTTTTGAGAGAAAGAATTATACTTAAAAAACATCCCCAAAACTATCTGAACAATGACTACATTCAAGATGGTAAAATATGTTTGGACAGAAAGTTATTTCATGGACCATTGAGAAAAGCCTGTGATCAGACCAAACACTGTTTCCACTGAACGTACAGAGGCCAGAGGTTCACGTCAGATGGACTGCAATGAAAACACTCATTTCATTTTTACTTGAACTGGGAGACCTCGCGTCGTGTGTTTTTAATAAACGGCAGTGAAACTAAACAAGGGCATTAAAGCTTGTGAGGTTACAACAAATCACAAGATGTCTGAACTCAATTTGAACTTTAATAAAAGGAAACAAATAAAGTCAAACTGTCAAAAATAAAAGTCAAGCTATTACGGTTCTGGCCAGCTATTGACAGAACACTGCCAGCCGAGAGGGGGAAATACCACGTCTTTATTTTTCTTTACTTTTTTGATATCTATGTAAAAAACCCTGAAGAATAAAAAAGATATTTTTGAAAAAAGAAAAATGCTGACCTACCAAACTGAGTGTAAATGGTAATGTAAGTGTGTTTATTTTTAAACTTATTTTATACCAGATTATTTTAAGCGTTAAAGTATGTTGTCTGTATGGCATTATTTTTTTATATTCCCTTTTTGTAAGGTTTTCTTTTGTTGGTCATTTTTGTCTGCTCACCAGCGTTAAGGCTGTCAATGGAAAATCTTTGTGGATCATGTTGAATAAAAGGAAATTTGAAACATTCAAAGATAAGCGACTACACATACCTGTATGTAAGGCTGCTCAGTTGTAGCAACACTATGTAGTTTTTTTTACCTTTAAATAGTGTCTCTAAAATTATTTCAGTGATAGAACAACTTTTAACTGGACAAATTGTACTGTTGCTGCAACCTGAGCAACCTCCTAGCTGCTACAAGCACACTCTGAAAGTGGCGGTGGAGGGTAAAGCGCACAGCCCCGCCCCTCCTCCCGCCTGCAGAAGAGTGTCTGATACCAGGCACTGTTGCGCTTTTCAACCACATGGGGGAGTTGTAAGTAATTTTTACATGTAAACTACATAGTGTTGCTTTAAAGACTGTCCCTGCTTCCCAATTTGCATACTAGCCATCCTAGATAGTCGTAAATCAAAGTACAGTATGTTGAAATAAGTAGGCTTTGATCGGATCAGTGTTGGATTTTGATGGCAAATTAAGGTGGGTCTTGATGCCGGATCAACGTTAAATTTTGACGTCAGATCAACGTTAAATTTTGACAACAGATCAACGTTGGGCCTTGATGTCGAATCAACTTTGGGTCTTGACGTCAGATCAACTTTAAATTTTGACATCGGATCAACATAAAATTTTGACAACAGATCAATGATGGGTCTTGACGTCAGATCAACGTTGGATTTTGACATCGGATCAACATTGGATTTTAACGTCAGATTAACGTTGGATTTTGACGTCAGATCAACGTTGGATTTTGACATCGGATCAACGTTGGATTTTGAAGTCGGATCAACGTTGGATTTTGATGTCAAATTAACGTTGGGTCTTGATGTCGGATCAACGTTGGATTTTGACATCGGATCAACGTTGGAATTTGACGTCGTATCAACGTTGAATTTTGACGTCGGATCAACGTTGGGTCTTGATGTCGGATCAACGTTGGATTTGACGTTGGATCAATGTTGGATTTTGACGTCGGATCAGCGTTGGGTCTTGACATCGGATCAACGTTGGATTTTGATGTCAAATTAACGTTGTGTCTTGATGTCAGATCAACGTTGGATTTTGACGTCAAATTAACGTTGGGTCTTGATGTCGGACCAACGTTGAATTTTGACGTCGGATCAAAGTTGGATTTTGACGTCAAATAAATGTTGGGTCTTGATGTCGGATTAACCTTGGATTTTGTCATCGGATCAATGTTGGGCCTTGATGTTGGATCAACCTTGGATTTTGACGTCGGATCAGCGTTGGATTTTGATGTCAGATTAAAGTTGAGTCTTGATGTTGGATCAACGTTGGAATTTGACGTCGTATCAATGTTGAATTTTGACGTCAGATCAACGTTGGATTTTGACGTCAGATCAACGTTGGATTTTGACATCGGATCAACATTAAATTTTGACTACAGATCAACGTTGGGTCTTGACGTCGGATCAACACTGAATTTTGTGCTGTGAGAGCAAAATTTGACGCTTACTAAATTCATGCTAAACAAAACAAATAACTGACATTAAATGAACATTTGAATTAAGTGTAAAAATTGATTTTTATTAACTTGCATTGTATTATGGGTTTGATTACATTTGCCATTGTCTGGGAAACGGCTTATACTTATGATTAGTAAAAAAACATTACGGTGCGGATCTGGCCCAGAGTGGTCTGCTGTCTGGTGGGACGATACAGCTATTGTAAAATTCATACACTAGTCGGGTGAGTACATAGTGCATAGTGTGTCATTAGGGACACAGCTAGTATCCATAAAGATGTACTACTAGGTGAACATTTTGGGGTAAGTTTCCAGGACAGGGTTTAGATTAATCCAGGACCCGGGGGCCTCATTTATAAAATGCTGCGTAGAAACCATCCTGCATTTGATCTTATGATCATTTATCAAAAATGCGTACGTGTGATTCATAAAGTTTCAGATCTCCGCCTTTAAACGTGGCGCTAAGCACTATTCCACATCAAAGACAGTTTTTATAAATATGGACTATTGCGTACGCACACTTTATAAATGAGGCCCCAAGCCTTTACTGTATTAAAGTAGTTTTTACAAACATAGCTAACGATAACCAGCAGCCATATCACCCTGTAGCCCAAGACAGCTTGCCCACTGAAGCTAAGCAGGGTTGAGCCTGGTCAGTACTTGGATGGGAGACCACCTGGGAAAAACCAGGTTGCTGCTGGTAGAGGTGTTAGTGAGACCAGTAGGGGGTGCTCACCCTGTGGTCTGTGTGGGCCCTAACACCCCAGTATAGTGACGGGGACACTATACTGTCAAAAAGCACCGTCTTTCGGATGAGACGTTAAACCGAGGTCCTGACTCTCTGTGGTCATTAAAAATCCCAGGATGTCATCCGAAAAAGAGTAGGGGTGTGCCCCGGCATCCTGGCCAAACTTGCCCATTGGCCTACTAATCATCCCCATATCTACTAATTGGCTACATCACTCTGTCTCCTCTCCACTAATAAGCTGGTGTGTGGTGGGCGTTCTGGCGCAATATGGCTGCCGTCGCATCATCCAGGTGGATGCTGCACATTGGTGGTGGTCGAGGAGATTCCCCCATTCATATGTAAAGCGCTTTGAGCACTGAGAAAAGCGCTATATAAATGTAACGAATGATGATGAAACATTACTGGTGTGCACCTTGAGACAAAACAATGGCACTGACATAGGTTAAGATGTCAGTACAAGTTGTTTTCAAATTAAGGTCGCTCAAACATGCATTTTAGTCTGGGCCTAGGATAACTAGGAAACTTCCCCTTGAAGTGTAAATCCATGCATCTGATATTACACACAACTCACTGCAAGAGGGTGGAGTTTAATTGCGATACACAGAATTAACAAACTAAAGAGTAAACATTTTACATGACAAATAATGAATAAAGAAATGCTTAAATGCAAAGATGAGTTATATTTTGATGTTTGTGTTTTATGTCGTCACTTCTGTTTCGTGTTAGCATGTTCCAGTGTGTGCATACTTTGTTGTTTTGCACTTTCCCAACACAAAAACAGTTCATGCTATTTAAGGGCATAGTATAAGTATTGGGATGCAGCTAGATTCATGATTTCCAAACCGGAAACAGAGAGAAATGCTGCATTTCGGCAGTTATCACAAATCTATGAATAAGCATGTTTTTATTATCAATAGCCATATAATGACTTATAAGATAAAAGAGGGTTTAAGCTAAAATCTGAAAATTTTGAAGAGTTAAAACAGTCTAATGGCCATAAAACATGAATACCTTCACTTTTTTTCAGCTAATACATTAAATTTAACGTTGACAGTTTTGAAATATGGGTAAATATATTATGACTATGAAGCCCAAACATTGACTATAATACGAAAGTGTTCTGCTGCCACCTTGTGGCATCTCTACAACAACACAACTCCCTAACAGCCTTAAATTAATATGAAGGCTGTTATGTTTGGTAACATGTGACCAAGCCTATGAAAAATATTTTTTTGTGAATTACTGTTTTCTACATGAAATCGTCCTACATAACATTTTGTTAAAATCTAACCTAGATATCATTAATATTGACTGATTAAGATCATGTCAAAGATGGAAATCAATTGAATCTGGATTTTACAGGCAGGGTCACAAACATGCAAATGTATGCAATTTTTATTCTCTCTTAAAAGACAACTCCAAACTAAACTTCAGCCACATTAAACTTTATTGACTTAGAAAAAAACTTTAGAATAAGTTTCATGGACTTTGCTTGGTTTGTCAGCAAAATAAACTGAATGACATAACACACTTCAGAAATGGCTTCTGATTGGTATCGATATCAGAGGTGATTTCTGATTGGTTGAGAAGTTCGGGGAAAATATCAGAGTCTAATCAAGTGGGTTCTGACTGGGTGAGGATCAGGTCCAATGGGGTTTGTATTATGTGGCACGGGATGTGGCGCTGCTGGTAGTCGAAGACGCGCCAGCCTGGGGCATTTTCTTCAGGGTCCGGTTCAACTGCAAGAAGTGAAAGTGACATTTTCATTCATATACACCACAGTTCACTATATTAGCATATACTGCTATGTGGCATTTTTTAACTCTTTCCCCACCAGCATTTTTTAAAAAAAGTTGCTAGCCAGAACAACCATTTTGTATGATTTTCACAAAAGTTTAATGCCTTTCAGAAAAAATGGCTTCTTTCGATATATAAACATACAATATATCAAATGAAAAAAGAAACCCTCTGCTTTCAAACAAAAAAAAAGTTTCATCCTATCTTCATTAATACAAAATTTTGAGCAAAAAGCTGAAATAATTGCATTTTTGTAAAGGACTTTTGTTTGATAACAGATTTAGAGCGATGATCAAAACATACACAGAGTTAAACTGTTTTTGGATCAGTAGATGCTTCAGTGTTTTGTAAATTGGGTAAGAGCGGCACCTAGTAGATAATAGCGGAAATATGGATTGCCGTAAAAACTCGTCATTGGCAGGGAAATGTTTTCTCTTCATTGATGAGACAAGTCCTCGATGGCAGGGAAAGTGTTAATTATAAGACAAATGCAATGAATCTGATCTGTAATAGTTTATGTGTACCTCCTCAAACTTGTGGATCTGTCGAATAAAGAAATCTCCATAGCGACGGGCAACTTTGGTGTCTGCAATGTGGATCATATCCTGATGGAAGAAACATAAGGGTAAAAAAAGTGTTATGACTTTTGCACTTGAATATTTACAGATTGTACTCAATGCAATTTTTGAAAGATAGGCATAACAAAAAAATTTTTTACATTAACTTTATATTATACTTATATTATTTATATTTTCCATGGCATTGTAAGATTGTATTCATTTTCAGGACCTCCAGGTGTCAAATCCAATATAAAATTGTCTTGATATTTTCAAGTACTCCATGACTAAAGCAACCCTGTAGATCTCAAATTAAAGAATGAATTTTGCAAGTCTAGTTTATAAAAACTTAAAACACACCTTGTCGATGTAAAAGTCGACCTCAGAAGCCGACTGAAACTCTCCATCCAGAGCGGAGATGCCGCTGGTCCACACCAGATTCTTCATCTTGTGTTTAAAGACGAGCAGCTGGATACGGAATTCCTGCTCGGTCATGTCGAGGAATCCGGCCAGCTTGGCCACAGGCATAGTGGTGTAGAGCTTCAGGAAACTGTGACACAAACAGATGTTAGTTTGTTGAAGTTGAATCACACGCGGTGTAATTCTATTTTGTCCATGCAAATACCTGCGGATGGTGGAGAGCTGTGCCTGCTGCTGAACTTCTTCGGCGAACACCTTCAGTTGCTGCTGGAATGGTTCTTTGTGGTAATTTGGATGAACGTTGTCGTAGTTTGGAACTACAGGCGACAGGAACTTAGGGCATGCAAAACTAAACAACTCCTCAAACACCTGAAGATCTCTGAGATAGAAAATAAATGTCTTAGTAATTATTAACAAAATCCTCAATATCATGATTACATGAGGGTGGGCAAGTTCTCACCCTTTCTGCATGCGCAGCATTTTGTCGCCATATTTCTCACGGAGCTGCGTGTGGATGCTCTCGTCGATGCGCATGGGGTACATGGTGAGAGCAATAGCCAACAGGCCGTGCATCTGCTCATTCTGTTTATTGATCTGTACATCACAGCAAATAAGAGTGACATCACAAACAAGATACAATTGCATGGTTTAGATTAATCCAGGACAAGGCCTTAGTTATATTAGGACATTTAAGTAGTTTTTACAAACACACATTACTGGCGTGCATTAGATATTTTAAGATATGCATGTTTAAATTATATTGAAATGCATAATCTGATCCTACTTTCTATCCAGAATTACTTTTGGCATTTAAATAAGGGCTGCAACAACTAATCTGCCCCACACAGCACAAGCTCCTTAAAGTGACAAACTGCTAATTTTCCAGCTCCCTTAGAGTTAAACATTTGATTGTTACCATTTTGGAAGCCATTAAGCCATGGCTGCAGCGATTAACCGGTTTCACTATTAACCGCGCTTTAAAATGTCACGGTTAAGTAACCGTAAAGCCTTCGCTACACCGCGTGTTTTTGTCTCACGCACGCACAAACCAGATCCACGAACCACCAAGAGGCGCATGCGTCATGATGCATTGTATGACAAAGCTCCGCGTTCAAAAGAATATGTGCGAGTGACGCGTCTCTTGGTTGTTCGTGCATCTGGTTTGTGTGTGCGTGTGCGTGGATGTGTGCGCGCGCACCTGCATCTGTACGTGAAAGAGCCACACTCCAATCGGTCTACTCTGTACAGCATTAAAAACCTCCTGCTCGCGGATCAAACCCGGGCGGGGCTCCTGGTGGTCTGACTGCATTTCATTACGTTGAACTATTTTAACGCGTTAATGATTAATTAATGAATAGCATTAGTTAACACGTTAATCTTGCCACCCCTAATATTTATATTTGACTTTTGTGTAATATTAAGCTTCACCTGTCAAAATGACTTGCAGTACCTGGTTCAGGATGACCCTGTGTAATTATTCATTTTGAGAGGCTCTTATCATTTTTACTTCATATATTTTACTTCAATACTTCAAACAAAACCAAAATAATATAACTTTATTCAGTCCAAATGTAAAGTTACATTTATTCAAAAGATCATTAAAATGAATAGCCTACAGGTTTCAAAGGCACCTATACGGTTTAAGTCAAAGCCAGCCAAGTTATTATTATTATCATTTGTCCAAGAATTGTAGAGAAAATACACAAACTGAAAATACAGAAAAATTTAGTAATTGTTCAAAAATTTATTCATGTGATTTTATACATTAATTAGGGATGTCCCGATCTCCACTAATAATACGTGGCCGATCACATATCTGAATCGGACAGCCGATCTTATTACAGCTATTTCATGTACTACGGCTTTTAATCAGTAAGTCCTTATCGATCTAAAATCACTGTTAGTTTGAGTCGTTTATAACATGCATTTGAAAAAGCAACACTCGTCAAACATAATTATTAAACATATTCTTTATTATCATGAAAATACCTGAAAAGATTTGAAGAACAGCAATATAAATATATCCTTCAGCCATTTCATGGAGCTGCGTGTCATCACAGCTGCGTGTGTATTGTTCTTCATCTAAAGCACATTTTGAGTTGCTGCATGAGAGCGCCCCCTGGCTTTTGGATGTAGTGGCATTTCACCGTAATTCATTGAGAAACATAGCAAGCATTATCGGCCGATCGATCGGAGCATCCCTAACATTAATGTTGTAAAATAAATGAATCCTTAATAACCGTAATAACCGTACAACCGTGATTATTTATCAGACTATAACCGTACCATCAAAATCTATAATCGCTGCATCCCTAGCTGCAGCAAGCGCAATGATATAACGCAGCGGCCGAAAATAGTCCCCTTGGTAACTTTCAATAGCAGAGGACTATTTTCGACTGCTGGGTAATATCACTACGCCTGCTGCAGCCATGTTACGGCAGGAAAATCCTTGATTATTACGCCAGAATGAGAGTATAGTTCCTTGACATATCTGCCTTTTTTCCGTTCTTAGTACACGAGGTAACTACAGAAGGGTCAAGTTTTAAATAGGAAAAACATTGAAACACTTGTTGGTTCTTTTTGAGCGTGATGCTAATGGTCTAATCAGATTCAATGGATTGTGCTAAGCTATGCTAAAAGTGCTAGTGCCAGACCGGAGATCAGCTGAATGGATTCGAAACGGTAAGATTCAAATGTTTAACTTTAGGGGAGCTGGAAAATGAGCATATTTTCAAAAAAAGTGCAATGTCCCTTTAATTAATTATTATCAATTAGTTGCTGCAGCCGTACTTTTCATGAGAAACAAGAACATTTAAAGTACAATCTCAAGATTCTGTGGACCTGCAAAATGCCCTGGGGCCGTATTCACAAAGAATTTTAAGGCTAAAAGTAGCTCCTAACTGGCGAATTTAGGAGCAACTCCTAAAAATACTGGGCGTGTCACTCCTAAATTTAGGACTCCTAATTTTTTTCACTAAAAGTAATTCACGAAGGGATAAAACCCTTTTTGTTTTTTTTTGTTTTTGTTTTTTTTCTCTTTCTCTGATTTATTTAGTTGTTTATATGTATATGCATATGTTACTATGTTTATGTTTATTTGTATACGAGTATCTGTTATGCGTGTTTAATTCTTGTTTTTTCCCCTTCATTTCATTTTATAATATTCTCACACTTGTACTGTGCTTGTGATGCCTTTCATAATAATAATAATAAAAAAAAAAATAAAAAAATAAAGTAATTCACGAAGCATTTTAGCCCTAAAAGTAGCACCTAAGTCTGGGACAGCTTAAAAGAAGTCGAGAGGACTCCTAACTCACTAAGACCTATTCACAAAGGATCTTAAAATGTCTTAAGTGCTGATCCTCCTTAACATGGACAGTTTCACCAACTCAAAAGCATTGCACATACTTAAAAGCACACTTTAATGTAAGCATATTGTTTATGACATTTGTTTCATAATTCATTACATTCATGACAAGCAGGAAGTTTTGTACAATTACATGAAACAATAATGAAATTAAATATTTAATATTATAGGCATACCTGTTGCCATGCTAGTCTGTTTAAACCCTCTACTGCGATTGTAATGTCTCGCATTCGTCCGGGGTCCGCAACATAAGCGGGATTGCTGCATTGATCTGCAACAAATCCTCTCCCCAGTGATGCGCGGGTTGATCCGAAATGAGCGGATGCATGGGGTCACCCGCGGTTACGAGTCATCCAAAAATATTTTTTATGATATTTGGGTCGCGTTCGGTCGGGTCGTTTGAAATAAAAATGGCAATTAACTATTAAACAATTACTACTTAAAAAAATGCGGGCCAGGGAGCGGGTCTGGTACACTATTTATTTTTTATTTTTTGCGGTGTGAGTTGCGGGCGGGTTAGTTGAAAACGTTGGTCGGGTGCCAGTTGTTTTTCACATTGACTCGCGCATCACTTTCTCGCACGTCTCACGCTTAGTTTTGCTTGATATCTCAGTGCCGAATTTCCCTTTTATTACGTGTCTTTTTTCCAGCACCAACTGGGCCAGCAGCAGTAACTGATCCTGCATCCATTTGGGCTTTCTTTTCCGTTTTGGCGAGTTCATAATCCACCATCATTTATTTATTACATTAGGCAGGCTTCTTTAATATGGGCAACATTTCCTTGCTTTAAGTAGTCTATTTAGGCTAATAGGATGTCAATTAATCAAGCAAGTGTTAATGTTATGTCGTTTTTTATTATAAGGCAATTGGCGGTTCTCATTTGTATTAGGCTAACTTGATTTAATTTAATTTAATTCACGACTTTTCTTTAATATATGCATTTCGATGGCATTACTATTATTATTTTGTATAAGACACAGATATATTTCGATATTGTAATTCCATGATTTGGTGCGTCTGTGTTATGTTCCGCATGACAGCCCTGTCATCTAACAACCAATCACCGTGGTCATTGCGAGGCAGCTCGTGCATGAGAATTGACGTCATCCGTAGCAACGAAGACTCACTCTTAGTTTAGGAGTTATCATTTTTCCTTACTAAAAGTAGGTCTGAAAGGCGTTGTGAATAACTTTTAAGAGAAAACTCCTAGCTAAAATCTTTAAGTGCGATTTAGGAGTACTCTTAGTGATAAGATAAAATGCTTTGTGAATACGGCCCCTGATCATCAACTAAAGGCTGTCAGATTTTAGCGCCGATATCACTTACCATCTCATATTTGTAGGTGGATCTCTGAAACATGTTTCTGGTTCTCTGGATGTAGAGCAGGATGTTGGCAAAGACGCGGATGGCATCCTGATAGCGTCTCATCATCAGATAAGCGAAACCCACGTAGTAGTAGGTCGTGATCTGACACTCGGGCACGCGCGAGTACATGCTCTGAAACACACACATACAGCCGATGTGTTTTTCTACAGTACATTCATATTTTAAGTTTTAAATATTCCTTAAACGTTATGTTTCTATAAATAGCAGATTCCTCTGCATTTCTGCAAGAAAACGTCTTATTGAGCCGTCGTTGGGTATTTTATTATTACCTTCTTGTTGAGTTCAATGTTCTCCAGGACCTTAATGGCCTGATAGTAATCGCCCAGCAGAGAGTGAAGTCTCAGCAATCCCACAAGACTGAAATAACCCAACATCTTGTATAGCGAGTGACGGCCATATTCCCCAGCCACTGACTCGGGGTCACCTACAACACAAACACAACCGTCAAACTGACATCCAACACCAAAGCCAAACTCCAAAACATTCGCTATCCTTCACCTCCACTGGTGTAAACCTCCAGCTGCCGGTTAATGTTGCTCTTGTCCACCAGAGAGTGAAGAACATTCAGCACACTGTGAACGTTCCAGATCTTGGGATTGTTCCTCAGGAATTCGATCTCCTCCTCGGTTTTCTTGGCTGTTTTACAGCGATACTGACTGAACGACTGGAACTACAGAGCAGGAAAAGATATCAGCATCTTATTTTCACCACCAAGAAAATGTTTGCAAATTGTGTCTGGGTCTGCACGTCCCGAACAGAGAACAATAAGCATCAGAGAGCATCTTCAATCATTTACCTGGTAAATGAACTCATCAATAATGTCCCACAGCCACTGGTTAGGAAGCTCCAATGGTGCAGGTCCATCAGCATCTGAGAAAAACAAATGACATTAAACGCTCTGATGTCCATTATAAATATACTGGATCACATGCGATTGATGCGTTTGGACTCACTGAGGATGTAGTTGAAGAGGTTGCAGTAATTATAGTACGATTCAAATCTCTGGTCCAGAGTTGGACCTCCCTATACAAGAAGAAAAGAAGTGTTTACAAGCATGACAGACACGAGACAGTTATTTCTTCATACAAGGCCAGCAGGGCTGCAAGATATATTGAGATTATTGCAAATAACGCAAAGGAGAACACTGCAATGGTATGCAATAACCAAATAAAGATATTTATATATAGACTGTTTCAGCAGTAAAAACTTAAACAAGCGACTGTCGTGGTCTGCACGTAACTTCCGGTAAACTCTGCTAAGAATAAATAAGAACAAAGTTCTTTAAACGTAGTTTATTTATATAACACGCAAAAAAACAACACATAGATTACCTAGGAAACCAAAACATTTGTTATTTTCGACGAGGCATTTGTTCAAGAGATCAGTTTAGCAACTAATCAGACCATTAAAAAAAAAACGAAACCGGAAGTAAAGTTTGGATCCAGACGTGTATCGCGTCAGCGCACATGCATCCGATGAAACCGTCTATAGGCAGAGTTTTAGGTTGAGGCAGATAGTAGAGAAACAAAAGAAAAGTATGTGAAACACATGGGCTGAAGCCAGGTTATAAAATTTTCAGTGTTTATATTTGAAGAGTTTGGCCATTTAAAACAAAATTAGTTATCGCTAAAAATATTATTGTATCAGGTCAGTATTAAAAAGTAAATTCTTTATTTTACGCAAAATCCAATATCCCCTGTGTTATTCTGTCATCTTTTCTCCCTTTTTCCCAAACCGCGACAAACGCCAGTCCTCCTTCTCTGCAGAATGCAAAAAATCTGCATAACCAATCACAGCGCACCATTCAATGCATTATGAACAATGATGTTAGCGCGTTGAATACACACAGATCCTAGTTTTCCTCATCTACTTTGTAATTCATGATCAACAAACAAATAAAATAATACTTCTGATGGCATTGATAAACCTGTGGTGGGGAAGAAACGTAAGCCATCAAAATCTAATAATTTATGTAAAAAAGGCCACTCGAGCAAAGGAAAAATGCCCGTTGTTGCTTGTTTTCACACAGTATTAAGCTTCTGTTATGCTAACACATTGACCTCAGGTGATCTTATAAAAAACTTTCCATTATTTTACTCAAAGTCAATGAAAATCAAGCAGGACCAGAACATTTTACAGCTGATCGCTGTCAAAAAAGTTCAGTGATGATGTGCCAAGGATGACAGCAGCAATGACAGTGTTCTTAACCTCTTACACTCTGAGGCTATTTGGGGGATTTTCGCCTGGATTTGGCCTACCCAGTTTCAAAAGCTTCTCATACCCACAAGCAGAGGTGCACATACAAAAGTGCTAAACATGGTTGTATGTGTTGTCAGTCCTCTAATAAACACAAAAATAAATAGGCGCTTTTTGATGTTTTTTTCTAAAGTCTGTATTTAAAAGTGTATAACTCTGGCCCTGAGTGGTAACGAAACCTGCAGACAGTTTCGTTTGATTCCAGCAATTGCCAGCTTACAGAGGAAAAAGGATTTTTTTCTCTATCATAATAAATGCAAAAGTTATTTTACTCCAACTGATGGGAGGATTAATACCTTTTTTGTATACAATTTCTGCCTAAAAACATTTGAAGTGCTCCCATAACCACATACAGTGGAATAAATGCAATATCGTTTTGCAGAAAACCCTTTGAAGTTACATAAAAAGCTGCTGTTTGTGAGAAATATTGTTATTTATGTTGTTTTTCATATGATGAAACACCAAATTTTCTTTTTTTTGTTGTAAACACTGTCTTTGATAGTGTATTACTCTGGTTCTGTGTGCTCTAGCAGACTGCAGACGTTTATCATGTCGCATTCAAAAGTTATTCTCATTTTACTGAAGGGTGTGAAAATACATTTTTCATATAAATATTAATTTTTTGTTTTGCACATATAATAAATAGCAAGGGATTAATTATGCACACAACCAAAGAAAATGATGTGAATGGACTCATTGTTTAGAGTAGGACCTAAGAGAAAAGATGGTGTATCATTTGTGGCTATCTGTGCTATCTGAGGCAGTTCACACTCAAGTTTCACATATGTTTACAAAAGACCATTTTTAACCTTATTATTCATTCGAGGATTGTTGGATATGTGTTAAAAATAGAGCAAAAATAACGATGTAGCCTTATTCCTGAGAATGAGAGCTTTCATTTGATATAAGACTTGCCCATGTTTGTCATACTTGAAAAATATGAAATATGTGAATATTATATGATATCAAAAAATATTGGGGGGGTGATAGTGTAAATTAAGTGTAAATAATTTCTTACAGTAAAACATATCTCAAAGTGATGCATATCTGCAGAAAGTAGAAAGTCCAAGCTTTCAAACAGTATCTCATATGTGGTACTGGGTCCATGACAGACCATTAAAAATTAAAGGAATATTTTATATTAAGTCAAAATAAGATAATTCTGGACCCGGTACAGGGTCCACAGAGTCAAACAAGTTAATATGACAAAGTAAATGTTTTGATCAATGCCATTAATGTATTTTTTAATCTGTTTATACAACTATTCAAATAAATGAATGTAACATGGCAAAGATGAATGCATATTTGGAAGTTGAATGTAAGGGAAATGTCATTTTGGACATTTTGTGACCTTATGTGATATTCATGTTTTTAAATGACATTTTATTGTTGTTAAACAACAAGATGACCTGTTGAATTCATTTTGGGAGCGATGACTGACTGAATGTATTTTTGGTTCAGTTCCTGTATATTTGGTATTATTATTAGTATTGACCAAGTTCAGAGGCTGTCATATGTTGTTCAACTTACTTTGTTACTTAAAAAAAATTTTTTTATATTAATTCAATAGATTTATAGCATTTGGAAAAATAATCAGTTTTTATAATAAATCTTGAAAATCAAATTATGGATTTGAATATTTAATGTTATTATCAGGCATGTGATTGGCTAAGGACAAAAAAGCAGGAAAATATATTGAGACCCCCCCCCACACACACACGCCAATCAAACTGGTGGCGGATCTATACGGATAGTAAAGTAGGACCCATAACAACTTATTTGAACAAAAAAACACATTTTAATTTATTTTACAGCTAGATGTGCAACATGCAACTGGATGTGTAACAGTGGGAATCAAAAGCCAAGTGTCTTGTCCACTGCTCCATCACCACCTCTCTCTATATCAACAACCATGATAAAAAATATGTTTTAACTTATTTTTGTTTTGCATTTTTACACAACTTTAACAGCTAAATGTGCAACATGCAAATGTTCATGTCAAAAGAAGGCCTATTTTGCCGACATCCAAATAAAATGTAGACAATGGCTTATAAAGAACTAAAGGCATGGCTACTTTTAATTTTATACTTTAAGAAAATTCCCAAGCCTATACTTTGATACTTTTACTTGAGTAAAGAAGTTAAATCAGTACTTCTATTTTTACCAGAGTATTTTTTTAATACAAATATCTGTAAAATGTGCTACACAGGACCTTTAGTTATAATAAAGTGTCTTAAAGGTCTCTTTTTCTAATTTTAGACCCCTGTAGATGAGTAACTTTGTTAAACATGAACAATAGAAGGTTGACACTAATAAATAAAAGTAATTGTACAAAAAAGTACAGGAGCTATTTATTTTAATCAAACTGGTCAACCTTAAAACTTTAAAAACACGAAACCTTTGAAACAAACGATGATACAGAGGCCGTTTCTCAATCCTAAGTCTGCAGCCTTCCGGAGGTCGCATTTCTAAGCTGCATACGTTATCAAGACTCATCAAGAGTCACAATATTGACAATTATGAAGTTTACTATTATTCTTAGTTAATCGTAAATTGTTGTAATATGTTTATCAGGGCTTGACATTAACTTTTTGAGGAACTTGTCCTTTGGACAAGTAAATTTGTGTTTCACTTGTCCATGCACAAAAGTCACTTGTCCGGGTAAAGATTTATAATATAATGTATTTTTTTGTGTTTTGCTAATCAGTAGAGCAAGGGATTTTTCATAGGGGTGGCCAGGCAGGGGCCAGCAGTTACTCTGGGGTGGCATATAAAATCTCTATCATCCAACCTTAAAATACTTTTAAGTATTATAGTGTGTTAATCAGAATAATGTATAACATACAATTGCTACAATACTTTACTTTTTTCAATTTATAGTCATAATTCAACCTCCATGTTTTTTAAACTATTTAATCAAATAAAACTTTTGAAATTTACTTTGAAACCAGAATTTATATCTCCCATTGCTGAAAAAACTAGAGACCAGAAAAATCATGTGAATTTTGAAGGCTACTTTAATGTATTTTACTAAGATTCATTTGGCTGCTTCTTGCTACTCTTTCTGAAGAAGAATGCTATATCTGCTGCCTTTCTCTTCATTTTTCCTTCATTTCAATGCTTGTCTGACATTAAAACACTAAAGCAAAACATTAAAACATTACCATGTTTTTAAAAACTTATTAGGGTAAATGTATCTAGATTATCTGTTATATATAAAATCAATCTTAATCCTAGCATTTACGCTGTAATGTTCATGTGGGATTTTTAATGTACAGTGACGAACTCTGCCAGATTCAAATCGGCTGTCGCGCGGCGCAAACACACACAGAGGCGCGCTGAAAGAGAGATTCTCATTATAAAACAGATTCTTAAACAAGATTTTAAGCCCATTATGTGTTTTTACCGAACTTTAGAAGAGAAAACGCAGTGATGAAAACGCGGTTGAAGTGTCTGTCATTTATATTCACGCCGGAGCCTGAAGAAACATCACTCTAGACTCCACTCTGTCCCGCGACTCCCGCCCCTCCGTGTTCGTCGATCAGGTTTCATGCACGAATGTAATGCTCAGTATGGGAAGCCGATCTCCTCAAAAGAAGGACGAAACGGCGCCACTCGATTGATCCGCGCTGCGCGGACCAATTATACGCGCGGCCCAATGGACAGAGCCGCGCGACTATCTGGATAGCGCAGAGATGAGTTGTTTACTTGCGCCACCCGATGGATAGCGCAGCGCTGACCAGTTTCATCAGAGCAGCGCGACCCACTGGGAAGCGCAGCGCGACTCTGATGGAATAGACTCGATTTACCCACAATTCTCTGCTAGTGGGACAAAACAGTGTTAGTGCTGTCAAAACATTATTAAATATTAAAGATAAAAAAATAAAAGTATCATTATTCGACTGTTTATTTATTGGCAGGCAACTTGTGCGAATTCCACTCCCTCTCTCATAGAAGCAACTTAAACCATTTTGCAAGATGTAAACAACGCTGGTCCAGAAACACTTCCTGTTTCAGTTTGTAACTGTTTCTTTATTTCACATATATCTTAAAGATGTTTGTTTAACTTTTAGATTCAGTTCTATATGTTGGTTGTTGTATTTTATCCCAACGTGTTAAAAAACTGAAACACGAAGAGCTTCGACCACAAGACAACTTAATTTTGTCTTGCAAAATGGTCTATATAGCAGTGCTTGGTTATTGGGAACAGTTGAGATATTAACAAATACAGCTTATGTCACTTTATCAGTGCGGGACTAACAAACCAAAGTAATTTGCAAACCCACATTTCCTGATATGTCAAGAAATGCAGCTGGCACTACCAGAAAAATATATGCAAAACAATTGCATAATGCTATAATGTCATTATTAAATCATTAAAAATTATTACAAAAATAAAATAATAAAATAAATGTAACTGCAATGCATAAAGTATACAAATGACGAAGCAAGCAGCATCAGAAGTGTGTTTAAACGGACGTGACTCAGAACACCATAAGATATTATAAATATAAAACGAGCACTCAAGGTAGATAAAAAATAATCGTTGATCATTGCCATTCATATTGTAATCATTTTTATTAATGTCAAATAACAGAATTATAAAATTCGTGCATATCTTTAACACAAAAAAAAAAAAAAAAATTAACAGAGATAATTTACGTCAGACGTGTGTTCACCTCTATTAAATTAACTGCCAAGAGGAAGCTATTTATGGTTACCGGATTATACCAATCAAGCTGATAAGTGTTTAGATGCTGTTTTAACTTATGCATTAGTAAATTAAGTTGTCTTGTGGCAAAATAACAAAATGGTTATTTAAACTGGAAATAAATTGTGTACTAGCAGAGAATTGTGGGTAAATCGAGTGTATTCCATCAGAGTCGCGCTGCGCTTCCCAGTGGGTCGCGCTGCTCTGATGAAACTGGTCGGCGCTGCGCTATCCATCGGGTGGCGCAAGTAAACAACTAATCTCTGCGCTATCCTGATAGTCGCGCGGCTCTGTCCATTGGGCCGCGCGTATAATTGGTCCGCGCAGCGCGGATCAATCGAGTGGCGCAGTTTCGTCCTTCTTTTGAGGAGATTGGCTTCCCATACTCAGTTAGGTTAAACCAGGCTCGATGACGTATGCAGCCTATGAGACCTCCGGAGGCTGCAGCCTTCCGATTGAGAAACGTTCAGAGGTAACTTATTTCCTTGCCTTTTTTCGGAACCAATATTGTTGCATCGTCCCTCTCTCAGTCGCCACCAGGATTTTCTGCAATGGCGCTCGTTTTTCCTCTCATTTCTGTGAAAATTGCTGCTCCAAATTCACCAAGTAAACCGACGTGTATATGTTTGCCGCTTTGTTTCGCGTCACGCGAGTGACAGCCAAACGTCGCAAATGAGGAGAAGAGAGGAGAGAAACGATCGGGTCTGATTGGTGAATACAATCATACTTCGCCATCCGCCATTTGCGAATGGTCAGAAACACGTCCTTGTTGGTACTTGGAAAGGAAGGAAAATGCATCTCTTTGTCATCTTACGTGCTGCCCGGTGTGGCCCTGTTGAGCGGGGACGGCGATTGTGGTTCCGTCCCGGGTTACCATGTCGACGGCTGTGAGATACCCCCCTCCCCCCTATTTTTTTTTTTTTTACATATCTGCATGATTCACGTAGGTCACATTTTCAGGTCGGAAAATCCGGAATTCCGGATTAATCCGGAAAAATCACATCCCTGTATTATACCTAACGATGCTATGTGAAAGTTTGTGAAAAAATAGTGGTTTTCATCTTTTCACTTTCTTGGTATAGAAAACACATTTTTACCCAAATTAATCAAAATGGATATATTGCGTTTTGGAACCAAACTCTTCATTTATAATATGTAATTTAAATTGACTTTACAAACTCAAAGCATTAAGGTATTGCATATTTTATTATTATGCAGCCCTACAAGATAGATAGTTAATCTAATCTTACAAACACTTTTCTTGTCTATAAAATACACAACTCTTTGAAAATGACCCAAAGAAACATGTATATAAAGATAGATGAGAAGAAACACTCACGCTGACTTTGGCGTAGATATGCCTGTAATACAGCTCTTTATAGAGGATCAGGAAAACTGCATCTGTATCAAAATAAAAACAACAGACCAATATCAACAACGAAAATCCTTTCCATAAACTACTCAGCCAATACAGGGGGTTTAAGATCAATGAATTCAGCACAACTCAGTTGACTCCACTCACCATTACCAACCAGGGAAGCAATGGCTTCTGCCTCTGGCCATGGAGATGTCTTAAAGAAGCGATCTGTAAGCTTGTTCCAGCTAAAAATGAATACAATAAGTAAGAATATATTTTTACACAATACAGTCCATGTAGCCAAATGGCTGTGCGCTTGTGTTCATTTTTTGATACTGTTGAATGGATCTGCACCTGTTCTCATAAACGTCCTGGATCTCGTAGATCTTCTGCTCGATGCTCTCGCTGGACACCCGGTTGGCCTGCAGCTCGTAAACCTTCTGGTCGATCAGATCAGAGATGGTTTTATGAAAATACTGCAGGAAGTTCTTAATGACCTCAGGGATCACGTGATAGGTCTGTTGGTGTTCATACTGACGTTCATAAGCCAGATCAGCTTTAGGATCACCTGAAGAACAGACATAGAGCTGTTATACATTGGCTATCAGGTGTTTATATTGTTCAATATCAACCCAAAATTTTCCTTTTCATTTTGTTATGTTATCACATTTACAAATGTACAGTACGTACCAGACAGATTACTGTTAAGTTACCATACTGTACACTGACTGTTACTTCACATCCACAGATGTAATAATGGGGCGATCTAACACCAAATGTATTGGATATAACAGGGGGGGACTTTGCTGATACTCACCCGTGTGATAGTCATAATCATTTGGGTAGGTATAAGGGTCATACTGCACACAAAAAAAAAAGAGAGAACACGGTCAATTTAACAGCACGTATAAAACAACAACATGGGCGAACGAAGATAAAGATGTTTAACATTAGCAGCATGCTAATCTACACACGTAAATCTATCACGCGTTTCTCTTAGTAACTCCGCAGTAACTTACATTCGCCTCTTCCTCTTCAGCTGGATAAGACATGATGAAGTTTAATTCTTTATTGTAGGTTTCTCAGATAAAAACCTCACTGCAACCGGCAGACCACGCACGGAGGAAAGAAAGGAAGTCCACTGTACGTACTTCCGGTGACAGAGCCGCGGCGCGCATATGGCATTGTGGGCCACTGGCGGTGTAGTGCCGTGAGACTTTTTTCATTTCATTAATTTTTTAGTCAGTTGTATTAAAAGTATTTTGAAAATTGAAAAAAGTAGGCATATGATTAATATTTTAATCATACGTTAATATGAAAAGTTATATTTTTTATTATTTTGCAACAAACCTTGGCTGCAAAAATATATTCGCCTAAAGGGGGCGCTTGTTGCTCAGAAAGCCGTTTGAGATCTCTCTACACTGAAAATAATATTTGTTTTAATCGAATGCTTTCAACAATTTGTGTCAGATATACATGCATAGAAATTGATATGAAACGATTATTGAAAAAAGTACCTAATTAAAATATTCATTTAGTAATCAGAAACGTTGTGCCACTATTTAGGCTTTTTCGACTTCATGGAGCACCGCAAGAACAGACAGGTGGATGACGTCAAAATTCCGCGAGAGCGATTTGAAAGCAGACTCCACTGTATGATTTCGAATCGCTCTCGCGGTATTTTGACGTCATCCGCCTGTCAGTTTTTGCGGTGCTTCATAAAGTCGAACAAGTAAAGGTTTTCATGTGACAGTTTGAATTGTTGATATGTTTATTATGCGACGTAACGATATAATTCAATAGAAAATGCAACAGCTATGAAGATATTACATAATAAAAAGTAAAACAGCACATTAACACCTGCTGTATCGTTGGATTTGACCTCTCGGTTATCCCTTACGAAAATTAACTATGGTTTTATTATAGTAAAAGTATGGACCATGATTTTTGGTGTAATGATTACTATAAGCAAAACCATAGTTTACCATATTTTGCTGTGGCTGTGTGCGCGTGATTTTTAAAATGCAGTACCACAGCTGTCCAGTGGGTGGTGCAAATGCGCCTTTTCCATAAAATCATTTACATGCGCTCAGTGCGCTGTTACGTTGTGCAGTCGGTGTCTTTGATGAAGTTTGATGAAAAGTGTTTTATAATGAGTTATTTCGTCCGCTTGACAAGATGAGTGATGAAATGCACAGGATTAGATTGCACCCAGGTCTGGTATTGCTCCATCCAACGCAGAAGAACGTTGCGTTGTTTTGTCTCCTCGGTCGTGGGAATGAAGTCTGTTATGAGTTTCAATAACTGCTGCCACATGTGTACTTATTTGTCTGAAAGTGAATAGGAGAAATGCTGCGCAATTTCAAAGTGTTTGTTTTGAATTAGTTAAAGCCACTTTGGCATGTTAGTGCAAACAAGCCAAAGTGGTTAAAGAAATTCAAAACACACACATGGTGTGGTGAGATACCAGGGGAATGTTAGTGATGGTGATTATAGGCTATTATGATGAAAATAAGATGGGTTATAGGCATTTAAACACCTGCGATCACGTTATAACACCATAAAGGAGACTATGTTTAATTCTCGATGTATAAGCTTTTATGTGGCTATAGCATGTTTCCAGATAAAATGGAAATTGTTTTGAATCTGTTTGAATAGCATCCCAGATGGATAGCTGAAGAAGTAAGTAGATCATATCCTGAGATGTTTTAAACATTTCTGGTTGTGCTATTTCTTTTAGATCGTAACTATTCTAAACATATACAATTTAAGAAAACATGATCATGTTCATCTCCAGGTGGCGTCCTGTTAAACATTACGCATTTCTTTATTGAAAGTTATTATAAATCTTATAGCCCACTATATTTATAAAACCAATGCCAGAAAGAAGCCCATTGTTTATGTCTTTCCCTTCGATTCACTGCTGATGAAAAAAGAACAGAGAAAGCGGATAAGACGACAGAAGGTTTCTGTCCCTCAGCTACCAGCATCTATAAGAGATTCCTCCCAAACTCACCTCCCGACTACAGTCCGATAAGACCAACACGCACACACAAAGAAAGAGAGAGAGGCAGAGAGAGAGAGAGAGAGAGAGAGAGAGAGAGAGAGAGAGAGAGAGAGAGAGAGAGAGAGAGAGAGAGAGACGCACACAGACAGAGAGAGAGAGAGAAGAGGGGAAGAGGAGAGGGGTAGGGTGCAGAGAGTCCAAACTGAGCCTGAGCGCTTCACTTCATGACGCACATTTTGCGCACTGGAAAAACGCGGTACCGAATCTACACATTCAGTATCCAGTAACATTTTCATCTGCGAGTAGACGGGATTTACGGAATTGAGCTTTACTTTGGAGAAAGTTTGTGTGGATTTTGTGCGTCTGGCGAGGTTTGAGGATGCGCGTGTCCGTCCTGCTGGTGCTGCTGTGCGCGCTTCACGCAGCAGACGCGCACAAACTCTCCGCACTTACGGTGGGTCACCGCAATACTTTATCATTACTCTTATTTATAAATCCTGTTTTTGTTTTAATGTCATCTAAATTGTGACTTGGAAAGCATGATATGACCCAGTCTAAAAACGTATTATTTGGTGATTTACTGTTTTCTGCATAAAATCATATCGTAAAGAAAATTATGTTAAATTATAACCTTGAAATCTTTAATATTGATAGTAAGATCATTTCAAAGATTGAAATCAATGACTAGTCTGATGATTTCTCTGGATTTCACAGACATGATCATGTAATGTAATAATGTTCAAAAAATATATTCATTATTTTAAATTATTGGCTATTTGCCACAATAAGAACTAATATGCATTTGATATATGATTTAATAGCGTAAGTATCATAAAAATGTGATTTATATTCATAATTAAATACATTTTTAGATCAGCTTTCAACTTTCCTGTAAATTTTAGTGTGTGTTGAGCATTTTGGTGGTTGATAGTAGCCTAAGTATTTGTGTTGTAAAGTGAGAAACTTAGATACTGGAGTAAGATGAGATGAGTTATCACGGGAATCCTATTTGGGGTGATGTTTGTGTACTCAGAGCCTAAATTCTTTAGGAGGGTAACCAGAGACCTACAAGCTGTCTTTCGAATGATCACAAACACACACACACAAACAAAGCTACAGGTGCAACCTCACGCTTTCCCTCATAAGTGACAGGGGCTTGGCTCTGCCCGCTGAGCACTGTGAACCTCTTGAGGTTTTCTCTCCTCTCTGCGGCCGCCGGCCTCTTCATGGACGCCTGCCTGTGTACACAGGGTTATGGCTGCTGATTGCGGGAAGCCGTTTCCCATTAACTTAGTGAGAGAGGGAGTGTAGCTCGTCCCCAGTGGGACACGGTTTTTAGGGAGAGATCCACAGACACGTGGGTTTGTCCAAAGCTTGGGCACAAAGCAGGTTTGATGGACTAATAAGTCCTGGTATTTATGTCCAACTAACTCCTATCGAATGCCAATAAGTTATACAGTGACAGGAAACAACCCACTTTCCAATTCATAAATGTTGGTCAATAGTCAATATTTGCACACCTGTCAGGAATTACAACAACTGTGATGGATAATAAACGGTGCTTTGCGGTTTAATTGGACGGTTTGCCACAGCCAACATTTGTGCACTTGTTCTTTGCTACATTGAATAGACAGACAATATGCAAAAAATATTATTTTATGTCACACAGAATCCTTTTGAATACATATGGACCAATCAATAGGTGAAGGTTTGTGTTCCTGTAGCTTAACTGGTTGTGAAAAAACTGGTTGTGCATTCCTTAAATGCAATGTAAGTCGCTTTGGATAAAAGCAACTCTCAAATGCATAAATGCAAATGCATGATTTTAGTTATATCTAAAGTGCTATATATGAAACCTCCAGAGAGCTGTTTTCTTAATCTCTGTTTTGAGACCAGCGCTCTGCCATGCCGAGATTTCACCATTCCAAAGTTTTCACCTGGCATTCCCTTCTTGGTGCTGATGGAGGCTGTTAGCACCACGGGCAGAGATACAGCTGCTGTCAATGTTTCTTTGCTGGCGTCTGCTTCAGCTCGGCCTTCTGGGATGGCAGCTATGTGGCACGGGCATGAATTAGGGTCTGTGATGATGAGGTCTCATGGGCACCTGCTGCTGCCCGTGACGGAAGAGAGATGATATACGGTTATTTGAGAGAAAGTAAATATGGTAATTAATTTCACGCATAGCTCTAGGTAGTGTATAGCAGAGCCCTGTTTAAATATACTAACTCTGGGACTCACCTGTACCGGTCCATCGACAGGCTCGGTCAGGGGGAGGTATCCC
This sequence comes from Paramisgurnus dabryanus, assembly GCF_030506205.2. NCBI lineage: Eukaryota > Metazoa > Chordata > Actinopteri > Cypriniformes > Cobitidae > Paramisgurnus > Paramisgurnus dabryanus. Next base: position 4,979,430 of record NC_133356.1, read on the forward strand.
GTGCCATACGAAAATATTTGAGGACTAAATCGATCCAACACCAGCGAAGTGGATTATGGGAAAGAATGCACGGTGTCATACCCTAAGTGCGGTGATTTACAGAGAAACGCTATGGCCGACGGCCCTCTGCTCGTTATTTACAGGCTGAGAAGAGATGCCTGTACATCTAAACGTTAACAAATGTCTGGTGGTCGTTAACCTGGAGGTCAGGGGTCATCCCATCTTACTCTCCTTACACAGCCGTGGCTGTGCGGAATGTGGGAGGCAGAGATGCATTAGTGCCCTACAAACCCTCATCTACATTCACGCATGTTTACTTTGCTATCTTAATGGGGCAATCCCATAGTCTTATTGTTTTAAATTTATTTATTACACCACCACCTAATGTAATGTTTGTGCCACAGAGACCCTACACAAACAGTTTAGGTGATCACCAAAATTTGTTTCTGTTGTTTCAGTTTGTTGCTTGCGTTTTCAAAATATGTGTTTGTTGCGTCATGTGAACCATGTGCATCACGTGTTTTGTCAAAATAAGTGCCTGCTGCACACGCGTCAAAACCGTTTATGATAAAAGAGACGTTCACAAAATACACACAAGACACTCCCTTAACAGTAAACTCTGATTACATTTGAGATTATGCGAGTATCCGGCAAACACGAGGGTCTTATTTATCAAAAACCCTTTAGACGCGTCTGCAGCAGGCACTTCTTTTGACAAGACACTTCATGCACATAGGTTAACTCGACGCACAGAACACATATTTTGAAATTATGACCCACACACATGACAGGCTACATACATGTTGTGACGAACTTCGCATCGAGCGCCCTCGAAAAAGAAGTCACCGGCCGCCACTGCTGTCCCCTAAACTAACCCTCACACAAACTTGTTGATGTGTTAGTAGATTTACAGCAAAACATACAGTATTGGCTAAATAATAAGATTTTTTTGTACTTTTTAGTCAGTTTTTGACATGTTTTACTATATAAGTCCTTTGCATGTATTGAGCCCTCACACATAGCCAAACTTGCACACACTGTTCAGAAGTTTTATGTAGTGTAGCTTTGAGTTACAGCATCATTGTCTCTTCACATTGGTTGCAGATATACGGCGCGAATGTTCGACACGATTATGCGCTGGATTAAAAACTATAGATTCCTGTTAAATTCCTGTTAAAACGATGTACGCCCCAACATTAAATTATGCACAATGTTGTTAAAATGCTAAAAACAAAGTTGTGACTGCTGAGTTAGCGCTATATGCTAGTAAATGCTATATGCTTGCGTTTAGGCTGAAATTCTACTATTGATGTTACTGTGGGTTCACACCAGAGGGGTTTAGGCGTCAAATTCGCGTCTACAGCTATTTTGCGTGTACTCGCTTCATTCGCGCGTGAAATTCTAGTCATTGAGCCATTCACGGGGAAATTGCCATCGTGGGAGGGGCTTCTGCGACTCCGCTCGCTTCCTGTAATCACATCACTACTAGAGCAAGCTCCTGATTGATTAACAAGGCGCGTTTTTTTTGGCAAAGTTCAGATTTTTCAACTTTTCAACGTGTCAACGCGTCTTTACATTGACTTAACATTGAAATCACTCATGCTTGGCGCCTCTACCGTGGCTGGTGTGAACGCAGCATTACAGTTATGTTTTGCAGGTCCATACTGAAACCCCCCCCACAAACTTTTCACTCAGAAACATCCATTAACAATCTCCAAACAATTGATTATTCCTCAAAATCCAAATCCGTATCAAACATAAGGTCTGTTTACACACACAGAGAGCTACTGAAGGAGCTGCTCTGTGGAACAGCCAATCAGAACAGAGCTCAAAATTATTATTCATGACCTTTCAAATAAGATAATAATCGACCATTTTATTCTAAAGGCAAATCCTAGGGGTGTGAACAGACATGTAAAACCATACCTGGAAAATGTTTGCACTTAAAAAAGCCACAAACAATCTATGTAGATATTAATAAAGCAATAAACCCCGAGAAGCAGTGGGTTACCAGTGCATTTTATAACAGCTAAGAGGCGTTGTTAGGCACGACGCGAAGCGGAGTGCCTAAACCCCCTTAGCTGTTATAAAATGCACTGGTAACCCAACGCTTCGAGGGGTTTATTGCGTTTATAAAACGGTTACTTCATATGCATAACGTTAGCGGGATTTTATAAAATAAAACCCAAAAAAGTTGTAATTATATTAGTACAAATATTACTCTTCCGCCAAACAAAGTAGTTCCTCAGAATCAAGTGTGACTGAAACAGAGCGCAGTTCCCAACCAACACAGACACAGCAAAGACACAATGAAAATATGATTTAAGACTGTGGTGTTTATTTTATAAATCACCATTCATCTAATTTATACATTAACATTTATATCGTGCAACTGTTGAAGTGATGATCAAATATGTTTGGAAGCATGCTGAACTCTTTCCCCGTCAGCGTTTCTTTTTTTTAAGTTGCCACCCAGTTTTAGTTTAATGCCTTCCAGAAAATTATCTTCTTTATATAAACATAAAATATCAAATGAAAGAACAGACCATCCGCTTTAAAACAAAAACAAACAAAAAAACATTTCATCCTACCTTCATTTGATCTCTTTTCACCTCTCAAATTTTTTTATTAAAAGCGGAGATAATTCCATTTTTGTGAAGAACTTTAGTAAGAGATCAGATTCAGACGGAGCCATGAACAGTATTACACGGTGTTTTCAGTGAATGCGTCAGTGTTTAAGTTGGGTAAGATCGCCACCCAGTGGATAATAGCGGACGTATGAACTTGAGTTATAAAATCCTCAGACAACGTTTTCTCTTTATCGACGAGATGACTCAACAATATTTATTGACATTCATCTGGATATCGCCATTAATTGTGCAATTGTAGACAAATTAAAAATATGATTTAAGACTGTGGTGTTTATTTTCATAAATCAATACGCAGTAACAGTGGCGCAGTGATACCTATGTAATGTGGTCTGAACCGTGAGGTTACCGGTGTATTTCATCACGGCTTAGAACGCGTTTCAACCAATCAGAATGAAGAACCAGAACTGCCCGTTTTATAATGAACAATTTAATAGATTGTGTGCATTCTTTGGCACCTTTAAGTAAATATCTGTAAAACTCATCTTAAGTGTTTTTTTTTGTGATTTACTGTTCTCTCACATAAAGACCATTCTGTGAAAATATAATCTTGATATCTTTAATATTGAATGAGAAAGGTCATGTAAAATGTAAAACTTTGAATAATCTCATAAATAAATTATCCGACTTTAACCTGGATTTCACAGTCACATAATTACATATTTCATATACGTTTTAAAAACTTCCTTCCCGATCCAAAAATACAATTGATTGAAACTGAGGTGCATGATGTATTAGGTATTAGAAATCCATATATTATAGTACACGTCAGTAACATCAATTCATTACTCTAAAAGTTGGTCTGCTCAGCCGCAGTGAAGTAATAAGGAAGTAAGGCGTAGGAAACAATGTAAGCCCACACTGACACAGGATCTCAGTGGATTTATAACTCAGCCGTGCCAAGTACCTTCGAAAATCATCACGGCAGAAACGGTTCTGAATCTGCCATATATAGCAGCACATTTTCCATATTTCCTTTCAGTGACTCCAAAACCTCAAGGTTTCCTACTTTAAGCAATGCAGCGCACGCCACAAAGAGAAGCTGGTTTGTTTTCAGTGGTTTCAGACTGTCTGAAAAAGGTCGAGTCGGAATTGAGTGTGCATCTAATCACTTTGAAAAAAGCAAATTGTAGAATCAGATGCATTTTGTTTGTCATTCCTCTGTGATTTCCACACGTCTCTCCTGAAATCCATTTATATCAGTCACATCATAACAGGGCCTGCTGAAATGGTGCCTGTATTCATACGCAAAACCGTGCACCTGCACGAGTGTTTTTTTTTTCTGGTGCTTCACATGGATTTCCCTTTTCTTGCCGATTTTTCACAGCAATTAAAGGCTTTGCTCTTTGATTGAGTTAATAGACTGGATCTAGGCTGTCACTTTTCTTCCATGCTGGAGACTAACTATGCCTAGCCAATCCCAGGAAGCCCCCGTTGGGACCCTTTCACACGTCTGCGCCCTCTCTCTCGCTTTCCGTCGGGGCCCCATTGACCCTTCGCGGCCAAGGTGTGGAGGGGCCTCTCTGGATCTGTGGTTGGGAGGCCCTCTCATCCTTCAAGGGCCCCTCGGACCCCATGCGGTCCTCTGTCGACCACAATAGACTCTCTGCTGGAGTTTGGCCCTCGGATCACTGCTTTCAGTCCCACAATGCTTACTGCCAAAAGGGGGTAATAGGATTTCAAGTTTGTGCGCTGGTGGGTCCTTGAAATAAATGTCATTTTTTTCTCTGTCTGTCTCTCCTCTGTGTTTCTTTCTGCTTTCTTGCTTTCCCTTTTATCTAAAATGGTTTTGCTTTGAGGAAAGGGGTGCTCGGCAGCTGTGAATGTCACTTTTAACATTGTACACATGCAAACACTGAAATAGTATTTGAAATGCTAAAAATTGACATTATTATACCGAGCCCCTAAGGTGACATTGGAGTAAAAAAATCAAAAGTTTAGTTTCATGTGCTCACATGAAACTTTTGCATGCTCACACGAAACCTTCATGTGCAGAATTTTAAAAAAAAGTTTAGTTTCGCATGCGCGCGCGAAACTAAACGCGATAGTTTAATGTGCGCACGCGATAGTTTCAACTTGAACTTTATTTAATTTTTTCTCCATGTCCCCTTAGGGGCTCCGTATTATTACACTAACATGAGTGATTTTTTTTTCTTTGGCTATTGTTGTTTGATTCATCTACACTAAAGGTACATTTACATTATAAGCGACTTTGTCACTGTGTGTCGCTCGTCTCTTTCAATGAGGCGTTTCTAAATCTCGTTGTCATAAACAAATGAGTAACGTCCACTCCAGTTACTGACGAGAGATGATGACGTGAACTCCACTGCTTCATTCTCATTGGTAGTCGCTCCCGAAAGTCGCTCATAATTTGCATAAATTTAAACATATCTCAACGGTCACTGTCGCTCGTGTTGCCGGATGCCGCATAGCTTCCATTGAAATCAATAAGATTGCGTCGCTCTGTTACTGCTAGTCGCCTATAAAGTGAATGTACCTTATCCTAGAGTCACATTAGCTACAAGAGACAGAGATATAGCGACAGGCTACCATTCATTTTCAATGGGAGTGGCCGTTTGCCAGCGACAAGCAACGAGCTCACCGCTGCCCCGAGCAAGGTGGGGCCAAAATAAACAAGAAGGCTATTTTATGCAAATGCTGAGCGATGCGACTAAGCGAACGGCCAATCGGAGTGAAGGGGCATCGTGACGTAGGTCAGTGGCTCGAGTCGAAGAAAATAATTCAAGGTGGCGGAAAATGCGTATTTCTGTAAATATCTGATAAGTTTGGCATATTATCTCATATATTTTGTTACTTTTATCGAGAAATAAATACTTTTAAATCCAAAAACATCGTTCTTGTAACTTAACAATACATTTGAAGTGACTTTTGATACCGCTTTACTGTTGCCAAGCAACCAGGAGTTGGCATGCCCAGGAACGGCCATCAAGCGTGTGCGTGCCGCTCGGTGTCCCTCACTGAAACTCCATACTATATAGTAGTAGCATGTCTGAATAAATAATATTTGAAAAAAATAGGCGAAAATGACCAGCAAGTTCCCAAAGTGTTCATTCGATGCTATCCCGTGATCCCCCAGGAGAGGAGTTATCCAACGAAGAAGAAGACGGAGGGGTGTTGTTTTATACAAAAATGTCTGAAAGAGGTAACACGGCTCAATTCAAATGCAAATATGTATATTAAACAGCTGTCCCATGTGGTTAAATTGCTCTTGTTTAATGTCATTCCAGTTAGCGACTAAAGCCCGATTTATAGTCGTGCGTAGGCTCTACGCCGTAGGTTATCCGTAGCCTGCGCGTATCTTTGCACAGCCTGATGTGCACCTCACAAAATTTTAAACAGCGCGTCAGTTCTACGCGGACCGCAAGCGCTGTGATTGGTCCACCAGAATCCCTCCCATCAGGTAAAGAAACTACATCATAGGTATTTCCGTTCGCGATGGTGAAAACAAAGATGAGCCAAGTTGAGGAGTGATTTAACTCAAACTGCAATAAAAGTCACAGTTTATTTACTTCCATCATTGCTGGTGTTCTCAAAATATACACAACAAGTTGCTGTTTCTTCTTCGTTTGTGGGTTAACTTGCCAAGCTGCTTCTTCTTTGACGGTCGTGCTGCTACTGTGGCACGCATGGATACCGCCTACCAGCGGTCGGCACATGTGTTTGCACATCGACGCGGACGACGACGCAAAAGTATAAATTAAAAACGACATGGAACCTATGCCATCGCGGCTACGCCGTAGGACCTACTCACAACTATAACGAGCCCTTAAATTGTGGTTTTGATGACGCATGTTACGTGATGTATCAACATGGCGGATGTAGTACGTCCGAATACATTCATACTATCCATACTATATAGTACCTTCTGTTTTAACGGTCGATTAGTTTCCTGTAGGTACAAAGTATGCGATTTCAGAAGCAGCATAACACTAGTGCAATGTTTATTTGGGGTCCTGTATCTTTAAGACCTAATGCACGCGGATCCAATATACTGTTACACATGCATTTTATTTAACATTTAGGCTACTTAAGATGTAACGGACTATGTTTATGAAGATAATCGTGGCACTTTGAGATAATTTTTTAGATAAAAGTGCAAGAAAACATGAATAATGTAAATATATGCGCACTGTCGAAACCAGTCTTGAGATGCGGCTCTCCACAAATCTTCTCAAACAGTGCATGAGTAGCGCATTGACATCTGTTTCGCATCTTCTTTGATTAAATATTTAAATAGCAAGGCATGAAAACACTTGCAAATGATAAACTTTCGTGAAGGTGCCGCAGTGGGCCTTAACTTGTGTATAAGCTATAACTAAGTAATCTCTAGGTTGATAATTGTCATGAATGAATCTAAGCTATAGTTGAAAATGATTTTGCTGGTTTGCTAGAGTTGCTGTGGTGTTTTTTCGACCAGCGGTTGATTCTGTATACTGACAGCTGTCGTGGGTGGCTCAAGATTCCCCTGGCGATCTTTCAATGGACGTGTCTCGGTTTGGCTGCGGCTGGTGATTATTTGGCCGTGTCTGGGTTTGTGGGGTCTAGTTTGGGACAATCCTGTCTGAAATTTTGACTCACTGGCGCTGATGAGTCCTCTGTGGTGGTCTTGTTGGTTTTGTCCGTGTTTCGGACACCAACCGTGACCCAATTGAACCACGTTGGCTGCGAGAGCTCTTCAGCGATCGCTTGGCTGAGTTCGGGCTACCCGGGTGTGCGAAGATCCATAAAATGCTGATTGTGGTTCGGTCGACGGCGCTCCGGGCAGAATATGTTTCCTGACATCTCTGTCGGGCCTCCCGCGAGCTCCCTGACAGAAGAGCTGAGAATGACGAAGCGGAAGGGCCACAGGGTCACAGCTGCGAAGAACGAGAGGGCGATCGAAAGGAAAAAAGTGCATGTGTGTAAGAGAGACACAAAGAGAAGGCAAGAGAGCGAACAGGGTGAGAACAGAGAGAGAAAGACTGTGCTTGTCAGAGACAAAGAGAGAGATGGAAAGAAAGAGATTGTGTGGTGGGAATAAGAGTTTGGGGTGGCGGGGGTTCAGTGACAGCAACAGTCTGTCAGTCATAAACATGAGACCCTCTTATTTTGAGCTTAATGTTCATTTATTCATTCATAAGTATTCTGGATTAAAAAGGGGCCGGCGATGAAGAGAGCTGTCCAAAATTTATTGAAACTAAATGGAAATCGCAATATGACACTGTGCAGTTATAAAACTGTAAAAATGGGGTCTGCTTTTATTTTATAAATAACGTTTTCTTTCTTTGCCTTTATTGGGCGGTGTCATGCAAATCTTCCCACACAGTGACGCAGATATGTGGGGCGTATTTAAATGAGGCGTTTATGAAGGCATGGATGAGCTTTTACTTTTAGAAAGAATATTTAAGACTTTAACCTTTGCGACTTTAGGGATCTTCTACATGCATGAACAGCTTTAAATGCTCCAAAGACAAAGGAAACATAAAATCACATCATATGACCCCTTTAATAAAAGACTCAGAACTCATTAAACCAAGAAAAAAGTAAGATTACAGTAGTTCAGTCCATGCACACTCACAGCCGTTTATCCGATGTGTCTGAACCAGCTTATTCTCTCTCACACACACACACTTCCCCAACATTCATCAGCTCTAGTTTTACGATCAGAGATGACAGGAGCGCTGTCTTCCATCGCCAGGGGCAAAGGGCTGATCTTTAAACCCCCTCCAAAACCATCTTCCAGGTGCAAAGCGCCCTCACACACACACATACACACACACACACACAAAGTCATTTGTAGGATGTCATCCAGTGCTAATTTTTGAGTGGGTAATGATCCTACCCATCCGTTTTATATGAAGAATCTGTTTCCTTTCAACACCGCTTTCATTCGCTGTTTTCCCGAGGCTGATTTATTGGCTACAGGTGAGCATGCATCTATCAGGACCTTTTCAAGTCGGATTTGTATTCGCCAGGTCGTGACAATAGATCGCTCGACTTTTTCATGCTAGCCAAATGTAAAATGAAATCCACACCTGTGCAGGTAATGTCCAGAGCACAAAGGAAGTCGATTTCCTTGACTGTAGGTGAGGTGATGTTTGCAAAATCATTCAACTTTTCTGCAGTGCACAAAGAGTAAAACACACACTGTTTTCTCGTGCATTCAAGCGACTGGAGCGTGGGACTCGTACGCACACGTGCTTTTTGTTTGCGGCGGTACCTGTGCAGGTGTGAGGGTGTCAGACAGATAAAAGTGCGAGTCGAGAGGCCGTCAGCACTTCTGTCATTCATCCACAATCCCTCATTCACAAACAAGACCTGGCATGGGATTCGAGTGTCAGAGGGGTCAGCGAGCGTCTGTGTGTGGTTTGTTTGGAGTATTAGTGTGTGTATTAATCAGTCTATGAATGTGAAAGAACATCAAAGGTAGCCTAAAAAAGACTAAATGTGGAGCATGAATGTCACTTGGATAAAAGTTCTGCCAAATGCATTAAATGTTGTGGTTATTGTGACATGCATTGTAATAGAAAAGATGTATTAATGTTGTATTTTTACTTTAATTTATTAATGTCAAACTGCAAACTCAGATTATTTCTTTTGTGCTACCTTTGCGCTAAATAGCTGTCCATAAGAGTATTTTAGTAAATTTTTCTTGTATATACTTTATGTATAACACTTATAATATTCATTAAATACATGTTTATAGATAATAATATTTTATATAATATACAGTATATATGTATGCATAGTTATAAGGGCTAGGAAAAAATATTAATTAATCGATCTTTACTTTAACAAAACAATATAATTTCGGGAAATCTCTGAATCAATTCTTAATGTGTGTGCTTTACTTTAGAGACATGACTTGACGTTAAAGGGATAGTTCACCTAAAAATTTAAATTGTTTTATCATTTACTCTCCCTCATGTTGTAAACATCATTTATTAATGTCTTTCTTCTGCTAAACACAAATAAAGATATTTGTAACAAATCAGATCAGAGGGCACCATTGACTTCCATAGTAGGAAAATGTAATATTATGGAAGTGAATGGTGCCCCTGATCTGTTTGGTTATTTTTTTTTTCATTTGTATTCAGCAGAACAAAGAAATTCATACAGATTTGGAACAACATGAGAGAGAGTAAATGATGACAGAATTTAAATCCCTTTAAGGAGTGCCCGGGGCAAGCGTGAACTGTCACTTGCCTGATCTGGCAAGTGCTGAATCATCACAAAAGTTTCTCATTTGCACATGTTTTAGGCCTTGTACATTTTCATGCAAAGTAGACACGAAACAGATCTTAATGCGATACTCACACACTGTTTAATAAGTCCTATGTGTGCATGGCCGGTGTACTGAATTCTGTGACTCGTTGGATGATGTGACCATCGTTTGTAAACCCAATTTTTTTTAAAACCATAGTTAAACCATAGTTTGTGTAGTAAACCATAGTTTTTCCATTATGAGGAAACTTCACGCTGCGTCACAGAGAGCTAACGGTATGGGGAACGTCTACAGCATGATGGCATCTGAGTATGTATATTAAATTCGACCAAATGTTGGGTGTGACGTCATATGCGGAAGCCAGAGAGCATAAATAAGGCAGTAAGGAATGCCATCAGGCATATGCCAAAGCTAGTGTACAGGCACGGCGAAAGTATGGCGAGGGAGACGCAGCCAGGGGCGTCAGTTTGTGTTGAAAAGTGGTGGGGACAAAAGATCATATGAAAAAACATTACAGCAGGACGGGAAAAATATTGAATATTGATGCATAAAAAATGGGCAAACAACACACCATAAGCACACAACGCAACTGCTGTGACCCTGGACCACAAAACCAGACATACACTGCAAAAAATGATTTTCAAGCAAAAAAATTCTTAGTATTTTTGTCTTGTTTTCAGTAAAAATATCTAAAAATTCTTAAATTAAGATGCTTTTTCTTAATGAGCAAAACGACCCAAGAAAATAAATAAATAAATATCAAATTTAAGTGATTTTGTGCATTAAACAAGCAAAAAAATCTGCCAATGGGGTAAGCAAAATAATCTTGAAAATTTTAATTAAACACTAAATTCAGGAAAAATTTGCTTACCCCATTGGCAGATTTTTTTTGCTTTTTTTATGCTCAAAATCACTTAAATTTTATATTTTTTATTTTAAAAACTAGACTTAATTTATCTTAATTTAATAATTTTTTAGATATTTTTACTGAAAGCAAGACAACACTTTTTTTTCTTGAAAATAAAAAAATGACTTTCTTACTTAGTATTTTTGTCTTGTTTTCAGTAGAAATATCAAAAAATTCTTAAATCAAGATGTATTTTCTTGATGAGCAAAATGACGTAAAAAAAATAAGTCTAGTTTTTGGACCAAAAATATGAAATTTAAGTGATCTTGTGCAAAAACAAAAATATCTGCCAATGGGGTAAGCAAATTTTTGAATTTTTCTTGAATTTAGTGTTTTTTTAGAAATGGTTTAAAAAGGTTCAAGATTTTTTGCTTAACCCATTGGCCGTGTTTTTTTTTTTTTTGCTTGTTTTCTGCACAAAATCACTTAAATTTCATATTTTTGGTCTTAAAACTAGACTTATTTTCTTGGGTCGTTTTGCTCATCAAGAAAAAGCACCTTAATTTAAGATACTAAGAATTCTAAGAATTTTTTTCTTAAAAATCCTTTTTTGAAGTGTAAAACAAGCCAAATTATCTGCCAATGGGGTGAGAAAAGTTTGCTTAAATTAAGTTTTTAAGAAAAAACTAATTTTATTTTAAGATTTTTTTCTCACCCCATTGGCAGACATTTTTGCTTGTTTTAATCACAAATTAACTTAAATTGTATGTTTGGTCTAAAAACTAGACTTATTTTCTTAGGTCATTTTGCACATTAAGAGAAAGCATCTTAATTTAAGAATTTTTTGATATTTCTACTGAAAACAATACAAAAGTAGGAAAAGTAGGAAAGTCATTTTTGCAGTGTACTGTATGTCGCACAGGTATTGCTTGATTTTTCAGAACATTTTAACCAAATGCTTTCAAAAAGTGGTGGGGACAAAATCAGCCATTTCAAAAAGTGGTGGGGACATGTCCCCAGCGTCCCCAGTGTAAATGACACATATGGACGCAGCGTCTCGTTCCCTTCCCAGGGAACAAGGGTTCGTTACTACACTTTTAACACAAAAACTGGTTAATTTTCGTAAGTGTAAACCCAACTGTCCCTACAGCGCCTACTATGGTCATATAATTCAATGGGTCATAGATTTTGGTGTTACATCGGAAAGTCGCAACTCAAGACTGGGTTCACGTTTCCTTGCGCTGGAACAGACACAAAATGATTTCAAATGTCGCGATTATTCTCGTAAAAACTTAAGTCTGTTTTGTAAATCTGTACAATTCAGAAAGAAAACGCACAAGTAACTATATATTGGATCCTTGCATTGCATGAATAAATTTCATGTCAGCAAAATTACAATTTTTAATAAAATTTTGATAACCAATTGATCGTGGATTGAATCGATATCATATAAAAAGATTTGAATCGAATCGCCAAATTGGTCGCAATACCCAGCCATAATAGTTGGACATTTTGCTAACTTCAAAGTCTAACTTTTTCTCTCTCTCTTCTTTCTGTCTTTCTCTTTACAGTTTCTCCGTGTGGAACAGGACAAGGAATGTAATATGGACTGTGCCGGAGCTGCTCGCAAGCCGTTGTGCGCATCAGACGGACGAACCTTCAGTTCCCGCTGCGAGTTTCTCCGCGCAAAGTGCCGCGACCCTCAGCTGGAGGTCAACCGTGGGCCATGCAAAGGTCAGAGTTCACCATTCACGTGTGATCTGTTGCTGGTCGGGGCTGATGCCCTGTTAGGGTCAGGGTTTGAATCCATTCAGGGATGAATGAATCTTTGAGAGGATAAAGGACACTTCCACTTGTATAACGCATGATGCATTTAAGCTCCACTCATATAAGACACAATACATTTAAACATGCATGGGGTTTTTAAAACGAAAATGATGTTTCTTGTCGTAATCTTTCTCCAAAAGATCTGATAGGGATCTTGTCTGTATTAAAATAAATTTACAGTGATGCATTCATATGTTTGAAGGGAGGAGCAAAATATTGTCTGTGCCCAAAGATGTCAAAGGTCAAACAGCTCACAAACCCTCTTATTGTATTGGGCTCGGCAGGAAGACTCCCTCGCCATTTAGTGTCGCTTTATTCTGCTTACAGACCTCATTTATTCTCTCTTTTATTCTTTTTCTACTAGCAAGCACAATGTGTCATTCTTACATTGAGATTAAAAGGGTGTGAGGACAAAAATGACAGAGAGGACAAGAGACACAAAAGAGTCTAATTTTCAAAAAGATTAAAAGGAAAGCGTAAAATTGTGTCAAAATGCATGTGACGTGTTTTAAATAAATCATTATATTTGCAGGTTGCACAAAAATGAACTATTTGTCTTTAAGAGAGTTAAAAAGTATAATTTGAAATGTCTGCTTCTGTTGGTCCGTGACTTTAACCGTCTGCTCTTGTTTCATTTCTCCTTTCTTAATCATTCGTCTGGTTTTGTTTGTTTTGGTGCTCTCATGTCATCTCAGACGAGGCTGTTTTAATGATTTGCGCAGTGGAGAGAGTGACTATATGTCTGCATAGAAATTCATTTTCAAGATTTGTGAGGCTGTACTCTTGCCAGCTTTGTCAACGATATCAACACACATGCATACACACATATGTCAAAATATGCATACAAATATGAGAGATATAAGCCTTCGCTAGACTTAAAGAGAATTGTATTGATGCCTGCGGTAGGATTATTGATCCAGATCCCAGCTGCACACATGGCTTCACCGCTTCCGAAACATCTTGAATTATTCTGTGTGTTTGAGAGGTCACATGTTATTGAAGAAGAAACTTGATTTCCTTCTTAGTTTTTTGCTATTTTTATTCCTTTCCTCCGAAAGAAACGCCACCGCCACATCAGTCAGCGAGAGATTTGCCTGTCACTTTGAATTTAATGCGCCCTCTCTTTGGATGGTCTGTTTTTTATATTACACTGACAACATTCGCAAAAACTGTGTGTCTGAAGTGAAATGATGGGAAATTTTTAGTTATATTTAGAAAGGATTTCTTGGAGGACAGAATTCGTGGAGGAATGAATCATCAGATGTAGTACATTTCAGCTGACCTCATCCAACACTTACATAGCACAAGCTAGATGTTGGGTAGATAGTTAATATTAATTCTGATAACAGGAATGATTATAAGCCATCTTACAGGTGGATTTACATGTGCTGTGTCTACAGATACATCCAGGTGTGTGGCAGAAAAGCGGTACACAGAACAGCAAGCCAAGAAAGTCTTTCCACAAGTATTTGTACCCGTCTGCAACCCTGATGGAACCTACAGTGAGGTAAGAGATATGACAGACGTACGGACGGAAAGACAGATTGACAGAAACACAGAGAGACAGACAGATAGACTGACAGAAACACAGAAAGATGGATGGATGGATGGATGGATGGATGTTTGGATAGATAGACAGACAGACAGAAACACGGGTGACAGATAGATAGATAGACAGACAGACAGACAGACAGAAACACTGATGACGGAAAGATAGACAAACAGACATACAGATACACTGATGACAGGTTAGATAGACAGACAGACAGACATACAGATGCACTGATCACAAGTTAGATAGATAAATAGACAGAAAGAAACACGGATGACAGATAGATAGACAGACAAACATACAGATACACTGATGACAGGTTAGATAGACAGACAGACAGACAGACAGAAACACAGGTGACAGATAGATAGACAGACAAACAGACAGACATGCAGATACACTGATGACAGGTTAGATAGACAGACAGACAGAAACACAGATGACAGACAGACAAGGCAGACAAGACAGATGATAGACAGACAGACAGACAGAAAGACAGACAGATTGATAGATGGGCAGGCGGACGGACAGAAACACAAATGATAGCCAGGCAGGACAGAAACACTGATGACAGATAGTTAGACAGGCAGACATAAAGATAGACTGATGACCGTTAGACAGACAGACAGACAGAAACACAGATGATAGAAAGACAGACAGAAACACAGATGATAGACAGACAGACAGACAGAAACACAGAAGATCGACAGACAGACAGACAGACAGACAAAAACACCAATGCCAGACTGCCAGACAGATGGATAGACAGACAGAAACACAGATTATAGACAGACAGACAGAAACACAGAGGATAGACAGACATACAGATACACTGATGACAGGTTAGATAGATGATAGACAGACAGACAGAAACACAAATGAAAGATAGACAGACAGACAGACAGACAGACAGATGAAAAATAGATAGACAGACAGAAACACCAATGACAGACAGATAGACAGACAGAAAAAAAACACAGATGAAAGAACGACAGATAGACAGACAGACAGACAGACAGACAGACAGAAACACAGATTATAGACAGACAGACAGAAACACAGAGGATAGACAGACATACAGATACACTGATGACAGGTTAGATAGATGATAGACAGACAGACAGAAACACAAATGAAAGATAGACAGACAGACAGACAGACAGATGAAAGATAGATAGACAGACAGAAACACAGAAGATCGACAGACAGACAGACAGAAACACCAATGCCAGACTGCCAGACAGATGGATAGACAGACAGAAACACAGATTATAGACAGACAGACAGAAACACAGAGGATAGACAGACATACAGATACACTGATGACAGGTTAGATAGATGATAGACAGACAGACAGAAACACAAATGAAAGATAGACAGACAGACAGACAGACAGACAGATGAAAAATAGATAGACAGACAGAAACACCAATGACAGACAGATAGACAGACAGAAAAAAAACACAGATGAAAGAACGACAGATAGACAGACAGACAGACAGACGGACAGAAACACAGATTATAGACAGACAGACAGAAACACAGAGGATAGACAGACATACAGATACACTGATGACAGGTTAGATAGATGATAGACAGACAGACAGAAACACAAATGAAAGATAGACAGACAGACAGACAGACAGACAGATGAAAGATAGATAGACAGACAGACAGAAACACAGAAGATCGACAGACAGACAGACAGAAACACCAATGCCAGACTGCCAGACAGATGGATAGACAGACAGAAACACAGATTATAGACAGACAGACAGAAACACAGAGGATAGACAGACATACAGATACACTGATGACAGGTTAGATAGATGATAGACAGACAGACAGAAACACAAATGAAAGATAGACAGACAGACAGACAGACAGATGAAAGATAGATAGACAGACAGAAACACCAATGAAAGACAGATAGATAGACAGACAGAAAAAAACAGATGAAAGAACGACAGATAGACAGATAGACAGACAGACAGAAATACAGATGACAAAGAAATGGATAGACAGACAGACATAAACACAGATGAAAGATAGATATACACACAGAAAAACTAATGACAGACAGACAGACAGACACATTGACAGACAGACAGAAACACAGATGAAGGACAGACAGATGGATAGATAAACAGACAGAAACACAGATGAAATATAGATAGACAGACAAACAGGTAGCCTACACTGATGACAGACAGACAGACAGACAGACAGACAGACAAGGCAGACAAGACTGATGACAGACAGACAGAAACACTGATGAGAGACAGACAGACATACATACATGTAAGGGATACTTTAGATAGATAGTGATACAGATGGTGGATGATATGAGCACTTTATGGATTGAATTTTCTCTTCTTCTTGATTCTGCATTTGAACAGATCCAGTGTCACAGTTACACGGGTTACTGCTGGTGTGTAACGCCAAGTGGCCGACCAATCAGTGGCTCAGCAGTAGCCAATAAGAAACCTCAATGCCAAGGTACCAACTTCTGCTATGTGTTTATGACTTTGTTCCATTGTGTGCCTGGTTAAGGCTTTTTTTCAGGTGCAAAGATTTTTTACATCATCAGAAATGCAACCTCGCAGTAATGCCAACATTAATGACACTACGCTGAGGTTTGCCAAATTTTGGAGCGCCCAGATTCTCCCCAGTCAAAATGAATGTTGTCTGAAGTATAAATCCTCTAAAATATTCTTACTGTAAACTCAAACAACACTTCCCAGCAAACAATATCTGTCACTTTACCGTCTAAGTTATATATAGTCCAGCTATGAGTGACCCACTTCTATGCAACATAATCTTGAATTTGGTTGCAAGTCGTAAGCAAAGTCCACAGTGATTACAAGTTTTATGAGTTTTAATTTGTTTCGAATGCTTTTAGTCACATCAAAATTCTTATAGTTACATAACTGTTATTCCATAGTTTACTTTTATTATGTAATCTGAATAAACTTTAGTTTGCTTTAGTCTCCAAAAGTCCAGTTGTAACCATGATGCACAAGAGAATTGACTTTGTGTACTGTGATCTCAGTGCCATATAAGGAGAAAAAAGCACACATTTCATTGGTTCTTGTGTATCATCAACATGGTTGACTTGAAAGTACGAAATTGAATGAGATTCAAAAGTAGCCCCACGCTAAAGCACCACTGCATGAATCAATGCCAGAACGTCCTTAATCCTAATCTACAAATATGTTCCAGCATAACAATACCACATAACCATAGCCACATGCTCTAACACACAATACACACATAAATTGATCCTATCACTGCAGGCCATGGCTTTTTGGATCATGACATTGTTGGCTTGGCTTTGTACAGCCACAACTTTACTAAAAAAAGACCAATTAGATTTAATTGCACATGCAACAGTTTAATCAGTTAGGTCTGGGGGAGCATCGCAAAACCAATGTGCGTTTGGCAGACGAAACGCCTGAGCTCAAACATTCTTGCTCTTTTACTTCAAGATAGTGTCATATGGTTTCTACCCCCTGCAGCCCTCATAACGTTATTCTGTTCCCTCGTAGAGGCCTAAAACGTAAATTAAAAACGTAAGTCACTTTTTGGGGAATAAAATTTGCACACGATCAAGTGTTTCTGGAAGACAGGCTTGCCATGATCTGAGGGTGCTGTTTAGGGTTTTATACATTGGCTAAGACCTGCACATGTCTTAAACGAACAACACAGATTTGAGATGTAGAGTTACTGTGTTAGGAGTAAAGGGCCATTCACATTATAACCATAACTGTAACGATAACTATAATGCTGCGTTTACACCAGCCGCGGTAGAGGCGTCAAGCGCGAGTGATTTCAATGTTAAGTCAATGTAAAGATGCGTTGACACGCGTCCAGATGTCTCGCGGCACGAATGAAGCGTTCAACGTGGCGCGGTAGACGTGATTCCGCCTCATTTGCGCGTGTAGTTCACACGAATGGCGCTAATTGAGTTTTTGGCGGAAAAATTTGTGGCATTAACCAATCAGGAGCTTGCTCTAGTAGTGACCTGATTTCAGAAAGCAAGCGGAGTCGCAGAAGCCCCTCCCATGACGTGAATTTCTGGGTGAATGCCTCGGTGACAAGAATTTCACGCGCGAATGAAGCGTGTAAACTCAGAATGTTCAAGCAGCAAATTATGTGCGGTAGACACGATTTTGACGCCTCAAACGCAGCTGGTGTTAAGCGACGGTAATGATAACTATAAGCTTCTACACTACCAGACGATAACGATAACTTTATGCTAATTCGCTTGCGAGGCGCAGTAGTAGCGCAAATCATTTATTTACAAATGCATTACCTAATATTACTCATTTCCTTTAATAAAAATGCTTGTAATTGTCATTAAATGTATAAATATGCTGTTCTAGTTGCATTTCCACAGCAGATGTCCTCAACATGTTGCATTTGCTTAACTTCAAACAGTGAATCTAGTAGTTTGTGTAATCTAATATCTTACCTTTTGACGTGGTCAGTGTAGTGGAATAAAAAGCATTACGTAGTCAATTTCACAGCAACTGCATCAGCGCTGGATACCTGAGGTCATTTTATGTTATGGACCTCAGCAATGCGCTTCTTCATAGTGTCATCTGTCAATTTAAATGTGCGTGCGCTTGAAGTTCAAATAGATTTGATTGCGCTGTAAAAAATACTTTGCTGCCTTTAATTTTTTTGTTGGATCAACTCGGGTTTACAAGTCATTTCAACTTTCTATTATTTATCTTTACTAGAAATGAGTTGTTATAACTACAGGTGAGTTGTTATAACTTATAAAATTAAGTTGTCTTTTCTCAACTATATTTTATAAGTTGTGACAACTCATCTCTGTTGACATGACTTGTAAATCTGGGTTGATTTAACAAAAAAATTAAGGCAGCAAAGTATTTTTTACAGTGTGCCTATCAATGGTTTATCATTAATCAGTTGGGGAAAAAACGCTCGGAAAGTGATCCCAATGATATTGTTTATTGTATCTTTATTGTTATAGTTGTGGTGTGAACTCTGCTATTCTCTTTAATATTAAATGATTTTTAAAACTATATTCTTATAGTTATAATATGAATGACCATTAACTGTGATTTTTCTGTTGATATTCAGGTCCCAGGAATGGAAAGGTTAATCCGAAGGAACCAGGAAAAGCAGGTAAATGCCCTCACGTTACAATTTTTTTGTTTATTTTATGAGTAAAGCAACAGACAATCTTCACTTGCAATTGGGTAATTTTATTAAATGGGCTTTTTTAGTTTAAAAAATATGTTTTCTTAAAGATAGATGCTGTTAAGTAAAAATGTAAAAATATAAGAATAAACCCTACCCAAAAAATACTTTATTTCTTAATAAACATTAGCACTTTATTTCCATTTTTACACTTTTTCTTCATTTTTATTAAAAATAAATTCCTTTTCAAAGTGAATAGCGAGGTTGGCAAAAAGCAGATTCGAACCAGTGACATCGCGCCAAAAACCAATTCCATGTGCCTTACGTCCTGTGCCACTGAAGCCTTGATTTCAGCGCGTCTTTTTTAAACTTTTGTGCTCCAACCATACATTGGTGGGCCTTTGTCAACAAGGGACACCTCCTAAATAGACACCTACAAATATATACAGTATGTGAACTTCCAAGTAGAGGTCTTCTCGGGTCCAAAAAAATTTACCCGACCCGAAATGACCCGAATAACTTCATACCCGAACCCGACGTGCATAAATAAAAAATTTTTAAAGAAAGACCCGAACCGAGACAAACCCGAGAAAATTAGACCCGAGTCTGACCCAAACTAGTGAAAATTTTTTTTTACCCGACTGGAACCGAATGTAAACGGCACTGGCGTGTGTGCATTCTGCAGACCCACGCGCAGCAGTCAGACAGAAAGAAACTCCGGTGGCCTTGCAACCAATTTGGCGAGCTGCTCCATTCGTTTTACTTTGTTATCTGAAGACGACACCAACGTAACCGCTAAAATGTACATTTATAATTGACTGACATGTTTGTCTCAACGAAAATGAACCTGCCGACAACCACACAATGTCGTAAGCGCTCTTGGCAAACAGATGAGAGGTTTGAAAAGGACATTGACGCACACAGGCGAGAGAGTTCGCGTCTTCTCGGGTCCATTCAGAAAAAACACATTCATTTTTAAATTACCCGAGACCCGATGCCGCTATTATTGTACCCAACCCGTGTCCGAGGCACATGTGAAACTTTTGGACCCGAACCCGATCGGGTCTCGGGTCGGACCTCGGGTTTTCGGATCTAAGTGGACCCGTGAAGACCTCTACTTCCGAGCTCAGAGCCCTGCCCTAGGACAGGACCCCAAATATGCTTTATTATCACATCTGATTACACGTTAATGCGAAATCATGAGATGTTGATAAATTGTGTTCTGTCATGACGGATGGATAAGAATATATTATTAAGTTATGCCTTCAAAAAGGTAACAGGGTTGACAGTTTTACAATGTAATGGGCATCACATGCTTGAAATACTGAAACTTCAAAGTGCTTCTTAGAAAAAAATACTTTCCTGTAGGTTAATGCCGTAGCTAACACGAACTAACAATGATTCATCTTAGTTCATGTTCATTTCAGCATTTTTTCTAATATATTTATAAAATCAAAAGTTGTAACTGTTAACATTAGTTAATGCACAATGAACTAACATGAACAATTGCATTGGTAGTATTAACTAACATTAACAAAGATTAATAAGTGCTGAAAAACTATACTGCTCAGCATTTACTGATGTAAACAAATATAACCGTAACAGTCAGTGCTTACATTTAAAATATCCACCTTTAAGTTTTAGGTACTGTATATGGAGGACACGAATAGTAGCCGTTTTGCTGAATGACCTAACTGATTTAATGTGTGTGTGCTTGGACGTGTCCAAACTGCGGGTTATGGCTTGCCATTCTAATACTTTGTGAATTGAGAACGCCGGAGTTGCTTCGGGGCTGAAAGTAAATGGCCGTATGTTCAAGTCGTTAAACAGAGAGACGCCATAATAACAGCTTTTGCCTTTCACGGTCGTTAAAATGAAATCGAAGAGCTTCACAGTTTTCTGTTAGCACACCAGAGAGCATCCTACATGATGTGAAGAACATTCAGTGAAAATATAACCTTGATATCTTTAATATTGACTAAAATCAAGTCAAAGATTGAAATCAATGAGTGAAATCAAACTTAAATGCTCCTAAAGTCATCATTAGATTATGAGACTTTAGTCTGGACAGGGTCACAATTCTCAAAGGACCTGTGTTTGCCACCTCATATTCATCCGATTTCTAGATTTTTATTTCTCTTATTATTAAAGAGAGTGGTATATTTTAGCTATCACGTTATAGTTGATCATAGTAGACATGTTAGATGTCATTTCAAATGTATTGTTTATTGTTCACTGTAAACCTGATCAGTACAATGTACTCATTTAAAGGGGATATTTCACAAGACTTTTTTTAAGATGTCAAATAAATCTTTGGTGTCCCCAGAGTTTTTATGTGAAGTTTTAGATCAAAATACCAGATAATGTATTTTTGGGTGTATCCTTTTAAATGCAAATGAGTTGCTCTCTGCACTAAATGGCAGTGCCGTGGTTTGATAGTGCAGATTAAGGGGCGGTATTATCCCCTTCTGATATCACAAAGGGAGCCAAATTTCAATTACCTATTTTTCACATCACATTTCAAAATGGTTTACCAAAACTGAGTTACTGAGTTGATCTTTTTCACATTTTCTAGGTTGATAGAAGCACTGGGGACCCAATTATAGCACTTAAACATGGAAAAAGTTTTTTATGATATGTCCCCTTTAAAATGAGTGAACTATACCCAAACCAGTGAAAAAAAAAGTTAATTCAACTTAAAGGTTTTATATGCGTTCAACGATTTCACCTCTTTGAGTTCCATAAACTCAAATAAAATGAGTCAAAGAACTTTGCTAACTCAAAAATTGTATTTATAACTTTCTGAGTCTCATTTGAACAAACACTGAAAATAATTACAAACTTTTGGTGGTTGTGATGAGGTTTATGGCATTCAGTCTGCCAGTTAAGCTAAGAAAGATTCTGGCACTGCAAATTTACTTTAGTTTAACGTCAAATCAACACGATTGGAAGAGGATTTCAAGTTCCCAGCATGTTTGCATCAACCGCATTACGAGATAATTTTTGAAAATTAAGGGATATTTTATGTGGCTTTCAGTAAAGAGAAAGACTCAATAATGTTAAACATTCATTTAGATTTAGAAACCTTTGCTTTTTTGAGTTTTGTGGTTACCATTGTTTAGAAGTGAAGTGCCTGTGCTTGGGTCAATGCCAAATTTGAGCTCAGTTTCTTAACACTTAAATTGTGTGTTTCTGTGACTTAACAAAAAATAAATAGTAAACAATATTTAAAAGGGTCATGGGGCCCTATTTTAACGATCTGAAACGCAAGTGCGAAGCGCAAAGCGAAAGTGACTTTGTGGGCGGATCTTGGGCACTGTTGCTATTTTCCCGGCGGGAGAAATAACTCTTGCGCCAGGCGCAAAACAATAAGGGGTTGGTCTTAAGTAGGTTCATTATTCATAGGTGTGGTTTGGGCGTAACGTCAAATAAACCAATCAGAACATCATCCAACATTCCCTTTAAACGCAAGGGCGCAAGTTCCATGGCGGGTTGCTATTATTATGATGGATTTACCAGGCGTACGCCAGGAGCGGTTCACAGCCGAGGAGACCCACGTTCTTGTAAGAGCAGTCAAAGGCAGAGAAGTTGTTTTGTATGGGGATAGGAGAAACCCGCCCAAATCAGCGTAGGTTAAACAGGCGTGGGAGGAAATAGCCACAATTGTCTCATCAGCTGGCATCCCCAGGACGTTTTGCCGCAAGCGCTACAATGATGTCCGGAGACGGGGGAATCCCAAGCTTGCCAGCATAAATCGGCACGCCGTGTAACGGGAGGTGGATCTGCCTCTACACAGGACCTGACGCCAGCGGAGGACACCCTCACCGCTGAAAGCCAAGAAACGCAAGCAGTCCAACCCCAAAGTACTCTTACAAATCAAGTTCACATACATTAAGGTTTCTTATGAAAACATTTTAATTATTATTTACATAAAATAAACGTAATACAGCCACACAACAAACGTATGAAAATATTTTAATCGTTATTTGCATGAGAATTGTTTAATGCAGCCACACAAAATAAATAAAAACTATCACCACAATGCTCACCACAATGATTTCCCTTATCTCATGTGTTAAATATTTTTTATTGTAACAATTTATGATTTGAAAAAAAATAACTGTTGCATCTGTGTAGATTAGATAAGCAAAGTGTGTGCGTGTTATGCACGCTATACATTATGGTCAATCATGTGCCCTTAAAATAGCATAATGAACAACGCACAACGCGCCACTGACTTTAGACTAGTTTTTTTTTGGTCAGTGGCGCAATTGTTTTTTGAAACTTCAAAATAGCATCAGGGATGGTTTGCGCCGCAACACGCCTCCTTTTTTGCGCTGAACCGCCCAGGGAGCGCAAGTTCATTCCCTAGTTTGCCGACGTGCGTCTGTGGAGGGAAAAACCCGCTGTGCGCCGGTGCAAAATACGAATGATACATGCGTCACTGACAAAGTCAATTGCGCTGGGTGCAAGATAGGGCCCATAGTGTGAAAATCTGACTTTTTCCATGTTTAAGTGCTATAATTGGGTCCACAGTGCTATCATCCTAGAAAAACATGAAAAAGATCAACCCCGTAACTTTGTTTTGGTAAACCATTCTCTGCAAGCATGTAAAACAAATAGGTTGTTTAGATTTCACCTGTTTTTTGAGGTAGTTAGCAAGGCCAATTACAATAATACCGCCCCTTAATCTGCACTATCCAACCATGGATAATACCGCCCCTTAATCTGCACTATCCAACCATTGCATTTCATCAGCTCATCTGCATTTAAAGGACACACCCAAAAACAGCAAATTTTTGCTCAGGCCTACAAAGTGGCAATTTTAACATGTTATAATAAATTATCTGTGGGGTATTTTAAACTAAAACATCAGATAAGCACTCTGGGGACACCAAAGACTTATTTTACATCTTAAAAAAATCTCATAATATGACCCCTTTAAAGGTGCAGTTTCTTTGCCCTTTGATGAGTTAATGGTGACCCTGCTGAGGTTAACCACACCTGCAGCTTTCAGCGTTAAAATTCCTACGGCCAAAGCATCCGGCAATTTTTGTGTGTGTGTGTGTGTGTGTGTGTGTGTGTTTGCATGCATGCCCATTCTCCTGAGCTCAGGACCTTCAGAGTCAAAACTAAACAAGTGTTTCATTTTACAGGGCTCCAGTAAAGTTGCACATATTTCTTAACTTTGAGCTCTTGCATTTACAGAAATCTGAACTGTTTTGTGCTGTCAAGGACTTCAACAGTTTTTTTAAACAGCTTGTAAATTACAACCACTAAACCTCATTTTACTCTTTCTGTGCCTCTGTGTGTTCTTCAATTTATTCTCCTCTTCCATGTATCTTACTTTTTCCTTTCCCTTCTCATCAGTCTGTCCCGGCCGGGCAATGTGCAAACGCATTATTACATGATGTTATGTGACTGTCTAGCTTACTCTTGTAATTGTAGTTTCTTCGCGACTCTTCTCTATTTTAAATGCAGATGATTCGGTCACTGTCGTAATGGAGCCGCAGCCGTCCGCAGATGAGGAAGGTAAGTATTATTGAGCTTAACTTATTGCATATTGCTTTAAGATGTAAGGACAGGTGGATAATGATGATCCACCTGTCCTTACATCTTCAAGCACCCTGAGATAGTTTGCTGGACTTCCAGTATGGTCATGGTGGTTTATAGGTTTAATTGGTCAGCACAAACACATATCATGTGAAATAAGCTATTGTTTATACGTATTAATTCATTATCCAAAGTTCTTTCAGTATATGCATTGCATGTTGTCCTTCAGAATTGAACCCAATGCGTACAGAGTTCACTAGGGTTTAAGTTAAAGTTAATATTTTGTGTATTTGTGTGTTTGTTTTAGACATCATCGCTCAGTATCCCACACTGTGGACAGAACAGGTCCGAAGCCGACAAAACAGGACCAAAACACAATGTGAGTTACCAACAAACATCTGTTATTGCTTTACAACACAAAATGTTAAGAAGAATGATCGTAGCCAGGGTGATTTTGGTATTTAGGAGAAGACAGAAAATCATAACATGTTAACTATTCTCATGTATTGTATTAAAACAAACTTAGATTTTGACATCATGTCTGATCTTGGTCCATTTCCAGCACATTTTCTCTGTTTAACTTACCAGTAGAGTGAATTTGACAGTATAAGAGAAGAATATGGCAGTAGCTTACGTGCAAAATGCTATTGTTTAGAGTTTGTTTAATCAGAGATCAGAAAATGTTACAGATTTAATTTTAGCATTAACTTTTTTTGAAGTGTGTCTTCTGAAAGTCAGAACAAAATGAGAAAGACACAAATGAGATGGTTGTTGACAATTAATTGGCAATTCTTCCATAATGGGGGGAAATGGCGGTACATAATCTTTTATTTCAATTTAAGAATAAAATGTGACCATGGACCACAAAACCAGTCATAAGGGTCCATTCTTGTAATATTTTGTTTATATATCATCTTAATAAGCTTTCCACTGATGAATGGTTTGTTAGGATAAGATAATGTTTGGCTGAGATACAACTATTTGTAAATCTGAGGGTGCAAAAAAATCTAAATATTGAGAAAATCACTAAGTTGTTTAAATGACATCATTACACTGCAAATAATGACTTTCTTACTTAGATTTTTGTATTGAAAACAAAACAAAAATACAAAACATTTTTAAGTCAAGATGCATTTTCTTAATGACCTAAGATAAAGCTTAGTTTTTAGAAATTTTTTTTATTTAAGTGAATTTGTGCTTAAAACAAGCAAAAAAATCATCTGCCAATGGTCCCTAGACTGCGAAAAATAATTTTCAAGAAAAAATGTTCTCAGTATTTTTGTCTTGTTTTCAGTAAAAATATCTAAAAATTCTTAAATTAAGATGCTTTTTCTTGATGAGCAAAACCAAGAAAATAAGTCTAGTTTTTAGACCAAAAATATAAAATTTAAGTGATTTTGTGCATAAAACAAGCTAAAAAATCTGCCAATGGGGTAAGCAAAAAATCTTTTCCTAAACACTAAATGCAAATTTTCCAGAATTTTTCTTGAATTTAGTGTTTAAGAAAAAAAAATCAAGAATTTTTTGCTTATCCCATTGGCAGATTTTTTTGCGATAGTTTCACATGCGCACGCAAAAGTTTCATGTGGGCACGCAAAAGTAAACGTGGTAGTTTCATGTGCGCACACAAAAGTTTCACATGAGCATGCGATAGTTGCACATGTGTACGCAAAACTAAACTTTATTTAATTTTTGCTCCATGCACTCTAAAAAAACAAACGGTGCTATATAGCACCAAAACAATTGCTTTGGATCGTAACGATAGAAGAACCATTTTAGTGCCATATAGCACCGGTGAAGAACCAGTGAAGAACCAGTGAAGCACCAGTGAAGCACCAGTGAAGCACCAGTGTAGAACCATATAGGGGCCATATAGCACCACATATGGTTCTACATAGCACTATATGGTTCTACACAGGTGCTTCACTGGTGCTTCACTGGTGCTTCACTGGTTCTTCACCGGTGCTATATGGCACTAAAAATGGTTCTTCTATCGTTACGATCCAAAGCAACTGTTTTGGTGCTATATAGCACCGTTTGTTTTTTAGAGTGTGTCCTCTTAGGGGCTCCGTAAAGTTTGTCTTGAATTGTTAAAAAAAACTTATTTCAAGATTTGTTTTCTTACCCCATTGGAAGATTTTTTTGCTTGTTTGAAGCACAAATTCGCTTACATTACAAATTTGTACTGAAAACAAGACAAAGAAAATACCAACAAAGAAAGTAATTTTTTTGCATTGTAGGAACACCTATTACTAATGATAAATATATTTTTTATATATTTACAATATAAAATTTACAAAATATCTTAATGGAACATGATCTTTTTTAATATCTCAATGATTTTCTGTCATAAAAAATCTATAATTTTGACCCATACAATGTATTGTTGGCTATTGCCACGAATACCCACGTGCGACAATAATTTTGTGAGCACAAATAACAAATCGTGGTTATGTATTTCCCACAGGCATTAACGTGTGTTGATATTCCAGTGTACAAAGAGCGCAATGCTTGTGTCAATGTAAAATAAATATTCGAAACAATTTGAATCATTAATTCAGTATTTACAAATGCTTGCATTACATTGTCTGTCGCACCTGCACCACATCTGTAGGACTGAGTCACAATGTAATTTAGGACGTTAGTTCTCTTTGTGACTTTGTACTTTTGTGAAAGTGAGCTTGCTGCACTTACTACTGAAGAATAATTGTTGTCCATCAAATGTTGTCCAATGTTTTTTCCTGCATCTATTAATGTGAAACTGCTTTGAAACAATTAACAATTGTGAAAAGCGCTATATAAATAAAATTGAATTGATTTGAATTAAAATAAGAAGAGACATATGACATAATTTTGAGATAAGAGCAGTGCAATGTGTACATAAAACCTGTTTTGTTATTAGCCTCTTGGCTAAATGGCAAATAAAAATATTTTTAAATAAAATTTCAAATATATTTCAAAATATACAAAGAAAATGGCTAAAAAATATATGTGCTAAAATATATTTTAAAATGTGTTTACAAAATTTTATATTTCACTAATGTATTCTTTGGCCATTTTCTTTGGGTTTTTTTATATATATTTTAAAAAGAAATATATTTAAAAGGATTTATTGGAAGAAAAACTTTTACAAACCTGAAAACATAACAGGTTTGAAAAGGTTCAAATTAAATATATTTTAACTGCAAAAATAAACGTATATTTTGATATTTTATACAAACTTTTATATTTTGGCCAGGAAAAAATATATTTTTGCCATATGGGTTGTAAAATTAGAAATGTATTTGTTGCCTCTCAAATACATTTTGAATATATGTTAATATATGAAGGTTAAAATTAAATATATTTATTAAATTCAAAAATATATTTAATTAAGCTTTACTTTCTACAAAATGTATTTGGCATATATTTCACACATATTTTTGTCCAGAGATATGTATTTTTTGCCATAGCCTATGGGAATCATTAATTTTAATGTTGTAAGCATGCTTACCTTTCTTTAAATGACTAATATAGTCCTACAAGGCATGATACGTACATATCTCCAAATACGTAAAAAATGTTTCTCCGTTAATTTTTTTTTAAGCACAATGATCGGAATCAACAGAAGCAGGATCCATTTCTAACTAAATACATTTGTACACAACTTTTGGGGTTCATATGGGGTTTTACCTCTAACAATACTTGCACAACAAACTATCAAGTAAATAGCTTGTTATCAAGTCAATCACTTGTTATAAAGTCATTGTTCGTCCCTTAAAAAAACATAATGGAAAAAATGATATACACACTCTTATGATCTATACAAATTGGAGATGTATACTTAGTTGTTGTCATTAAATATTGTATTGATGCACTATGTTGGTGTTTTTAAGAAAAGTAAACATGCTTACAACAGTATTTATCAGTCGAAATAGCTATAATCCCTTTATCACAGAGAAGTTGAGAAAAACGTGTAAACCTAGAACGCTTTTAAACTTGCGTACAGTAATCGTGCTTGCATTTGATCAAGCTTGCTGTAGCCTGGAGATGATGGCTTCCTGATGTACAGCTCGAGGTTTTAAGCTCCATGTGTTCTGGGCTATTGATCATTGCATATATTTAAAGTTTGTGTGTGCAGGAATCAAAGTATGCAAGGAGACAGCACATTTTTCCCAATACGAATGGGGGAATCAGTTACACCCGTTAAAAGCATTGTTGCTATTACAGTGCTTTTATATTTACGTAGACATGTTGGCAGAAGCTTTTATACAGAGTGATATACCGTTATCATTTACACAAGCACATCCTAATAACATTATTCTGTTTACCGCCTGCTTACTGTTGGTGCTTACAGCGTAACATTCATTGAAACAGGAAAAATAGCGCTGATCTTAGGTACTGTCTTACCAAGGCAACACTTTCTTATCCTGTATTGCAAGTAACTTAAATGCAGGTTTGTGCAGTGAATACTGCATGCAAAAGTATCACAGCTGTGTTCAATTGATCTGCATTCAAAAATGCATCTTAATACCAGGGGAAAACAGCCTCAAAGTGTGATGCTACTAACATTATTTCACTCATTCTCTCTCTGTTTTATTTTACCCCAGCGACCTCATGTGACCAGGAACAGCTGACGGCACAGGAAGAAGCAAGACAGCATAAAAACGAAGCTGTGTTCGTGCCAGATTGCGCACACGGCGGCCTCTACAAACCGGTACAGTGTCATCCCTCGACTGGATACTGCTGGTGTGTGCTGGTGGACACTGGGCGGCCCATACCTGGAACATCTACAAGGTGAGAATCCACAGTTTACTCAATTTCCTAAACGTTTACCATACGTAATGCATTTCTTCCGTTTCAGCTGGACCTTATTGCGTAAAAATCTATGGCATAATCCAACAATTTGAGGTCAATTTTCTTTGCTGCCAGCACAAACAGATCTTATTTCAGTCTCTTAAACGTAGCTTTTTCAAAATACTTCTGGCACCTTGAAGAAACAAATCCCACCATTTTTAGTTGCCAAAATACAACTTAGGCAGTTCTTTCTCGTATTGAAAGGGAAAACCCACCACTTGCCTTTTAAAATGGTACAGTAGGTGCCAGTTCATCTAATATACACCCGGGGCCCCATTATTCCCTTTACTGTGGGGTACAAAATTGAGCTTTGCCGTCCCTCAGGGGCCCAAGCTTGGCGCTATCTGATATGGTCTCGTTTAACATAGGTCGTTCGGAAAGGTAGCAAGAGCACTTAAAGGAATATTCCATTTTCTTTAAAGAAAAATCCAGATAATTTACTCACCACCATGTCATCCAAAATGTTGATGTCTTTCTTTGTTCAGTCGAGAAGAAATTATGTTTTTTGAGGAAAACATTGTAGGATTTTTCTCATTTTAATGGACTTTAATAGAGCCCAACATTTAATACTTAACTCGAGTTTCAAAGGACTCTAAACAATCCCAAACGATACATAAGGGTCTTATCTAGCAAAACGATTGTCATTTTTGACAAGAAAAATAAAAAATATGCACTTTTAAACCACAACTCCTCGTCTAGATCCGGTCGTGATGCGCCAGCGTGACCCCACGCAATACGTCATGACGTCAAGAGGTCACAGAGGACGAACGCGAAACTCCGCCCCAGTGTTTACAAGTGTTGAGAACGAGGACCGTTCCTATGTTGTTGTGTGATACTAATTAATGTCTTTGTGTCAGTTTATTGTTTACAATGGTCCGCAAATGTGCGTTTTATATATGTAACACGTGACCTCCCTACGTCACTACGCATTTACGTTAGGTCATGCTGGACCGGACCAAGACGAAAAGTTGTGGTTTAAAAGAGCATATTTTTTATTTTTCTTGTCAAAAATGACAATCGTTTCGCTAGATTAGACCCTAATGCCTTATTTGGGATCGTTTTTAGTCCTTTGAAACTCCGTTGAAAAAAACTGTTAAGTGTTGAAATAAGTATTAAATGTTGGGCTCTATTAAAGTCCATTAAAATGAGAAAAATCCTCCAATGTTTTCCTCAAAAAACATAATTTCTTCTCGACTGAACAAAGAAATCAACTACATCAACATTTTGGATGACATGGTGGTGAGTAAATTATCTGGATTTTTCTTTTAAGAAAATGGAATATTCCTTTAAAGTCAAATAGAGAGGTACCTATAATGTCTAAATATAGCACCAAGTTATTCATCTTCTACCAGGATCCCGCATGTGTTGAATGAGTGGGCCGCACCACCAAGCTGATCAAGTCTGATCAGGCCATTACTGTTGGAGATCAAACATCTGTCAGAATAACAGAACATTGTTCATGTGTTTGAGCGTGTTAGTCTGGGGTTCGAGACACAGTTTCAGTGGGAATGGCAAATGATGCAGGGACACCTTTAATGAATCACAGGAGTGCTATGGAGTGTTGCTGTGAATTGCTGACCATCACCGAATGTAGTATTGAGTTAACAAAGAGCCAGGCAGTTTGCCAGACAGCGCATTAGAGCATGCTTGGAAGTGCTGCCTTCCCATCAGCCTCCCTCTCTCTCTCTCTCTCTCTCTCTCTCTCTCTCTCTCTCTCTCTCTCTCTCTCTCTCTCTCTCTCTCTCTCTCTCGTCATATTGACTGAGGCACATTTACTCTCTTAAGCGTTCCTCTAGATGCCTTTGTTAAATAGTGAAGGATAGATATTTATCAACTAGCTTAAAGGAATATTCCGCTTTCATGAAAAAAATTCAGATTATTTACTCACCCCCATTTCATCTATGATGTCTTTCTTTGTTTAGTCGAAAAGAAATTACCAGGATTTTTCTCCCTAATGCTAGTCAGGGCCGGCGTCAAGGGGGGGCATTCGCGGGCAGTACCCCCCAAACAGGTTGTTGTGCCCCCCTACAAAGTTTTTTATTAATTTAATATATATCAAGAATAAAGAAAATAAATTAAACATTGAATGTTTCATGGCTTGTAATGTAATCAAATGAGGAAAATATAGTTGATATATGTTTTCTTTAATTAAAATAGACCAGTTTCTCTGATTGGATGTATTGCCGCGTCTCACCCATCTTACGTCTTTAGCATATTTGTGACTTGATACTAGCAACGTGTTTTTTCGCGGCATTTTATGGATCGTGTAAAATATGGATATTAGAACATTTAGAACGAATCAGCACCGCCTGCTTCATGCAAACACAGACATGGCTCAAACTCAGAGATTAGAGGTCGAGGTGGAATTTACAAATCTACAGGACACTGTTTTAAGGAAGTTTAATATTCGTACACGCCGTCTTCATCTATTTTAAAGGTAAGTTAGCGTTGTTTTAAATTACGTAAGCTTAAATGTGAAGTGTGGCTATAGACCGTTAACAGCATTACGACGTGATTTTTGTTGTTTTAATGTCTTGTTTTTGCAAGTTATTGTTGCTATTGCGTGCCCCCCCGTTGGAAGCCAAGTGCCCCCCTGTTAGTTATGGTCTGACGCCGGCTCTGTAGCTAGTGGACTTCAGTGGACCTAAAATTGCATTTTCAATGCAGCTTCAAAGGGCTCTAAACGATCCCAACTGAAGCATAAGGGTCTTATCTAGCAGTATGATCATCATTATCGCCAAAAAATAAAATATGTACTTTCAATTAAAAATTTCTCGTTTTGCACTAGCCGTGTGAAGCGCCAGCGCAACCTTACGTATTATGTAATCATGTCGAAAGGTCACGCATGATGTATACAAAACTAATGCTCCAGTGTTTAACAGGGTGGAAAAGAGGAACGTTCTGACATTGTTGATTTTCACAAAAGTTTCACAAAACGCCTTCCAGGAAAATTTTCCTTTTAAAAATATATAAACATATAAATATATATTAAATGAAAGAACAGACCCTCTGCTTTCAAACAAACAATAAACAAATGGAAAGAAACCGTTTCATCATGTCTATATTCTTTTTCTCTGCTTATAAACTCTTAAATATGGATACTTTTCTTTAAAAAAAAAAATGTTAGCAAAAACCTGAAATAATTGCATTTTTGTGAAGAAATTTTGATCTAGTGGATTACCACGGTCTTACAGATTAACATAAAAATTCATCAGGAACACTTTTTTATGCAAATGTTTTCTCTTAATTGACGAAATAACTCGTTAATGGCGGGAAAGAGTTAAAATCGTCCGCAAGTGTGCGTTTCACATATGTAACGCGTGACTTTTCAACATGATTACGTAATATGTAAGGTCACGCTGCCGTGTCACATGACTAGTGCAAGATGAGTTGTGGTTTAAAAGTAAAATTTTGGCGACAATGTGGTGAGGAAATTATCAGTTTTTTTTATGAAAGTGGAATATTCCTTTAATTAATTAGCTCATATTTGCCCAACTTGCGATGACCCCTTAAAAAATAAGTGATGCCATAAAATAACCATTTTTTGATTCCCTAAAGAACCTTCCCTAAAGAAATCATTTCTTTCTTACCTTTGATAAAAAATATATAAAATCAGTAATAAAGCTAGTATATTGGCAAAAGCCGATGGCCTTGCACACTACTAATGACTGGTCTACCTTTCTTTTATTCTTTTATTAACACCAGCGCCATGTTATGATCCCCAGTAAATGTGCTACTTTCTACTTAATTGCATAGCTTAAATGCACTGTAATGCACTTTGAATAAAAAAGTGTCTGCCAAATCATAAAAACCTAAAGTGAAGTGTTTAACATAAATTTAGAAGGTGCTTTAAATTAGTAATGTATTGTGTCAAATGTGTTTAAATGCATAAAGTAAGGCATAATGTATAAGCAACCGGTTGTTATCGCAAAAATAAGCCCCCGAGGCGTGATCAGGACCTGACACAAAGGGTCTTGTATCAAGACAACCGGCTGCTCATACATCATTCTGCTTATTACACGGCTATTTACCTCATATAAGGTAAGGACCATTAAATATTTGATATGGTTTTAGGATAAGACAAAACGTTCAAATGTCACAAACACACTATTTGGTTTAATCATTTGTAAATGTTGTCATATGTTATTTTTGTGTAATATTAAACTGTACCTGTCAAAATGATTGTGAACATCCATGTAACCGGGTTAGTTATGAGTCATTGTTATTTGGTAATAAATAACCTGCAAATGTTGCGACTGGCCAATCAGAATCAAGCATTCCAACAAATTGTGTAATAAAATGACAATGTTGCATTTATTTATGCATCTATGAGCATTGGGCCACCCTATAAAAGTCTTAGTCGCACAGGTATATTTTTCTAATCATTGGTGTATTTCTTATAGCTGTTTAACTTATGAATGAAGAATCACAGAAAATGAAAATGCTTTGTATTCTCTCTCGTTTTCACTATAGATACGAACAACCAAAATGTGATGGGAATGCCAGAGCCCATCCCATCAAATCGAAAGACCATTACAGAGGCCGACACCTGCAGGGTAAGCTTCTATTCAATTAGATCAAATCAACTAGTACCATGAACATACATTGTAACTTAAACATCAAGTTTCCACTAAACTGTTTCTTAAATATTGCGAGCCATTTTCCAAAACTGCATTCGTCTAAAAAGACCTTTAGCTGTAAAAATGGCTTATTTTTTATTTGCTCATACTCCTGATGTTGGTAACATGAAACAGTAACAGAAAAATAAGCAGGGATTAATGTCTGTTCTGCATATCCTTCCAAAGGATCTCAATGTTAAAAACAAGTCACTGGAGTTTATTAACAAGAGCCATGATCATTTCAGTCTGATACTAGTGGTGCGTTCACACCAGACGCGAATAGTGTTAAGCTCGGGTGATTTCATGTTAAGTCAATGCAAAGATGCGATAGACGTCCTGTTGCATGAATGACACAGCGCGAATGGAGCGTTTCAGGTGTTTGACGCATGTAACACATGATGAGTGCAAAATGCACAAGTTGAAAAATCAGAACTTGCGCCGCATTAAAGGGATAGTTTGGCCAAAAATGATATTAAACCCATGATTTACTCACCCCCAAGCTGTCCGAGTTGCATATGTCCATCGTTTTTCAGACAAACACATTTTCAGATATTTTAGAAAATGTTTTAGATCTTTCAGTTGATTAAGTGTAATGTTACGGGGTCCACGACCTTCAAGTCCAAAAAAAGTGCGTCCATCCTTCACAAATTAAATCCAAACGGCTCCAGGATGATATACAAAGGTCTTCTGAGGGTAATCCGTGCGGTGTTGTTGTAGAAATATCCATATTTAAAACTTTATTAATGAAAATAAATACCTTCCGGTAGTGCCGCCATCTGAGTCTCGTCCGCATTCAGGATGAGAGCTTACGCAGCGTACAGAGGCTAAACTGCTGCTGCTCTGTGCCCCGCCCTCCGAATTTGTCATACGTCACTAAGAAAAGTGCGTACACTACGCTAATACTCTCTTCTGAATACAGAGGAGTCTAAGATGCCGGTGCTACCGGAAGGTATTTATTTTCGTTAATAAAGTTTTAAATATGGATATTTCTACAACAACACCGCAAGGATTACCCTCAGAAGACCTTTGTTTATCATCCTGGAGCCGTTTGGATTTAATTTGTGAAGGATGGACGCACTTTTTTTGGACTTGAAGGTCGTGGACTATGGGTGGACCCCGTAACATTACATTTAATTAACAGAAAGATCTAAAACATTTTCTAAAATATCCGAAAATGTGTTTGTCTGATAAAACGATGGACATATGCAACTCGGACAGCCTGGGGGTGAGTAAATCATGGGTTTAATATCATTTTTGGCCGAACTATCCCTTTAACCAATCAGGAGCTTGCTCTAGTAGTGATGTGATTACGACGTAGCGCGCAGAGGCAGAAATACGAAACAACAATGGAGAACAAAATCGTCGCTGTATATGGACACCAAGAGCTGTACGACACATTTTCATACTTTTATAGAAACAGAAGAAAAAGGATCTTGCTTGAGAAAAGTGAGTAAGGAGGTCTTACAGATTGTTTTGTGAATCTGACACAATGTAGTCCAAAGAGGCTTTGCAAAGAGGCTGATATAAAATAATTTAAACTATTTTAGATCGAACACATCCTTAAGCAAATCATAAACTCTCCCAAACACTGCATCTCATTTAACATGTAGAGGGTGTTCACGTCTTAAAGGCACAGCCGCAGAAAAGCCACCATACCCAAAGCAGAAAACTTAGTATGCAAATCGGATCCAAGTGTGTATTTGTATATGTGTCTTTATGTGTCTGTATGTGAACTCAAGCATGCACAGGTATTTGCGTGTGTGTACATCTACAGTCCAAAACCATCACAAGGTTTCCCACGACCCCACTGTCTACACAGACAACAGATGTTAACAGATCATCTCGCTGTGGAAAAGGGAGGTAGAGGAGATAGATTACGATAGATAGCACGAGCCAAGGCGGATGACAGGGAGAGATGAGTGTGGAGGAGTGGCCATGATGAAAAACAGAGGAGAAAAGCAGAAAGACAACAGAAGTCACGACTTCCTTTTCTAACACGAGGAAAGTTGCTTGACTCAGATTTCTGTATTTATACTCAGCGTGTAAGGGTGGGCGGTATGTCCAAAAAAATCTAGAGTGTTTTTATTATTGATATTTTTCAGCTTTATGTTTATATTATTTTTAGAATACACAAATTTGTGATTCGCTAATTAGCTTTTAATTGCAGTTTAACTTAATGCTCACCAAATATGGGCAAGTTAAAGTTAGTGTTGCAAAATTAAATAGTCATGGTGCTGTTTAGATTAAAGTAGTAAATTAACATGTTATTTAAATTATGTCCAATGCAGAGAGGATTTTGGGGCTTATTTACACCCTGGTACCCATGATACTGGGTAGATGTAGGGTTGGGGACATTGATTGTATAAAACATGGACGTAGTGTCAGTGACATCACCCGTAGGTTTCTTAAAAGCATTTTGGCAGCACATCACTGCATGTCACTCTCGGATAACTAGAAATGGGCAAAGAGGCGGAGCATGGGTGGAGCTGAGGTGCCTGGTTGCTGAAACCACACCCATCTTGCTTGTCACTCATGACAGCAGCGCCAATTCACCTGTAACTCAAATGGCCACGCCCTTAATTATGCAGAACTTTAAAGCTTAATATAATTCAAATGGATTAGTTACAAAATATCACCCTCTTACAGTTGTCATAAGGGGTCAAATTAGCTACAGTATATAGTTAAGACGTAAAGTTAAGACGCTTTAACATGGGGGTCTATGGGATTGACTCCCTTTTGGAGCCTGTCTCTAGTGGCCAGTCGATTAATTTGCAGTATAAGGGGTAGGAAACAACAAAACTTTTAAACGCGGCTGAAAGCGCCTGGAGGACACCAAATGGCAGCTCCCTCCTCCACTGTGATTGGACTGCCGTGTGAGAACTGACATTGACGAGCGGAGCTTTTCACCCAAAATTGAATCTTTTACAACTCTAGACACCCAGCGCTGAATGCGGAAAAAGAAGCTGAGCGCCGGCTTTCAGAATGGAAAAAAAACACTACAGTAGCTGCTGGCTTATTTGAAAATCGCAGAGCTTCCATTGGAAACAATTGAAAACGTGCGCCGGCAGCGTTTATGGTGTGCACGCCCCCTTAGTCACTTATGTGTTGGATTCACGAGAGAGACTGGAAGTTTGCCCTTTGGTTGGAGCATAGAAAATATCATTAATTTACTATACAAACAATACACCTTGATTAAAGCTGCAATCTATAACTTTTTGTTTAAAAATAAACCGAAATGAGTTTTTGAGTAAGTACTGTATGCCTCTTTATCTTACTCTGATTCACACTTATAACTTATAATAATGATATCATTAAAGCTGTGAGGTCAGATTTGCAAAAAGGGCAATTTGATGTGATTAGCCTTAAGTCTATGTGAAAAACAGTACGTAAAGTAACCTAACCTGCACCTTTACGTTTCAAACAGAGATCGTGATAGAGAGGCAAAAGTTACAAATTGCAGCTGTCAGGCCACACCATGTTTAAAAAAAAACTAAGCTATACTTTGAAGACAAATTTGTCATTACAAAACTTTCCTTTGGGGAACATCCCCAAAGATTACAAAATATGTTTTATTACAAGCGATTACAAAATAGTTTTACTACAAAATGCAAAATGTTTTCTTTAGGGTTATAGTTTAGATTATAGTAATTATTATTGTGTTTATTGTGATAGTTAAAATGTAAAGTCTGGTAGCAGCATGTGTTCAGGTGTGAGGAGTTGTCTGGTCATGGCTGGTTAATTGTGGTGTGTGGAGGACCGATAGGGGCCGAAGGCTGCTGGCATTTACACATCCATAGCCGAGTTTTTCTCAAGAAGTTTTTCTGAAACTTTCACAGCTGCGGTTCTACAATACCGAAATGTGATCAGGAGGGCATGAATCTGGGACGTGGCCTTTGATGATTCCTCAGCTAGCATTTTAATCAGGTTTAGGTTGACGGTAATTTATGCTTGCAATGATCACACAGTCCAAGTGATGTATCTTTTTTTCAGTTGAATACAAACAAACAATTTTATATTAAAATACAATCATGTTATCTTCTTATATGGGGTCAACATGGCAAAGCTCCAAAAAGCACATACACCCGTAATTAAAGTAATCCAAATGACTCCAGTGGGATAACAAGTGTATTTTAAAATAAAACAACATGTCTATGAAAGTAAACAAGTCATATTTTGAGATTATCTAGCAAGCGATACATTGCGCATCCATGAAAACATACAGATTAACGTAGTAAATTCAAATATGGTGGCACATTGATAACTTTGTATTTCATTGGTCCTTTTGTGTCTTGAGACTAAAAAGCATAAGTTTACACAAAAAAGTAGAATTATATTTGTTTCGGAACCTAAAAACAAAGCAAAATAAGATACTCTATGAAAATAAATAGATTGCTCTATGGAGAGTCTAGACTACCTAAACCTTGTTGTTTTTATAGAATAATGCATGCAATCATATGAACTGGTGGGTTAGATATTTTATTGTGTCTGACTTCGGTGAAGAGCTGAAGCTCACGTAGGTCTTTAGAAACGTGCTATGGTGGACATCAACTCACGTGACTGTTTACCTGTTCACACACACACCTGTTCACAGCCATCACAGTCTACTATTATCGCCAGAGCATCTGTTACCTCTGGGCATGACTGTAAACAGCTCCATGCAAATCTTCACACACACACACACACACATGCACGCACGCACGCACGCACGCGCACACACACACACACACACACACTTTCTCTTCCGGTTAGATGAATCTTAGAAGAACATTGTTTGTAAGACTCCCTTAACCTCTGTCTTCACTACTCCTGTATGTACCTACAACGATATATTTGAAGAGTTTGTTTACATTGTAAACAATAATGGCGGTGCGTTGAATACACACAGAATTTTATTTTTCTTCATCTACTTTGTTCTTCGTAATCAACAAACAAACAAAAACAAAATAATACTTTGATGGCATTGATAAATCTGGTGGTTCGCTAGGGAATTGCACGGGTTTGTGAATTGATGAATAAATTAAACAATTACAATTCAATCATAAAATGTAAATAATTTCTAAATAAAGAAATCTAAATACTAACAAATATAGATATTTTATTTGTTTAGCATATGACCATTACGCAACACTACAATATCAGAACACTCAGAAGTCATGCAAAATGGACAGATACAATTTATGTGGGATTGAAAATAATTATTTTTTACAATAAACATGCAAATGTGCTATTAAATTATTTCAATATTTACTTTCAATCTTGGTTGGTGGGGGTGGGTTGGTTAGGGGTGGATTGTGCTTCAAGTAAATAATTTAGGTCAAGGGGGTTCAGCTGACAAAAAAGTTTGAAACCCCCTGATATAAGGTGTAAGGTTGGATTTTGCAAAAAGGGCAGGTTGACGTCATTTGACTTCATCCTGCCTAAAGAATAGTAACATAAACTGCAACTTTTCATTTCAAAAGTCCTTTTTACACAGATATAATGGAAAATACACAGCAAATGTGTCCAAGATTTGTCCCAGGATTGTGTTTTTGGTTCATTTTCACTGCCAATGATTTTCTGGAATATGTGCATGCGTTCACTCCCTTGCCGTCAAAACCCCTTAAAGACCCCTTACAAGACATTTCAACTTTTTGAAAGTTTTGTCAAAATTGTAACTTATCAAATAAAGCTTTTTAAGTTTTTTAAGTTACAGCAAATCAGCACTAGTCAAACTTTAAAATAGTAAAGTGAAATAACATAATAATAATAATAATAATAATAATAATAATAATAATAATAAGTCAATTATCTGATTAAACTAAAAATAAAACTGTACCTTCTATTTGCTCATAAAATTGTAAGATTGCTAATGTTCAGTGCAAAGATTTTAAAATCATAAATCTAGATCATAAACTTTTCATGTCTAATCATATTTTCATGTCATCTTTATAAATGTAACAAATACTCCTTAGTGGCCATGAACATGTATTTTGCATAATTTATATTTAAAAATCACATTTCATTAAACAAGTATTTGTTTGGCAGTTGTTTTTCTGCGTTTGACTTGTAATTTTGCAATTGTTTGGTTGGACTTGGACAATTCCCACACAGCAGGATTGTACCTGTGATCATAAACCCAGCTGGCACGGCTGGTTCTGTTTTTGATTGACAGCTGTCATTCCTCAGACAGGATAGAGGAGGTCTGATTTTTACAACAGGGCGGAAAAAAGACAACAAGCCGTGACATACTTTAACTCTTGGTTAGTTTTAAAACAGTGAAACGTCTGTTTACTTTACATCTCCATGTTTATTGGGCCACCTATAGGGCTAACATTTAACACAGCTGTATCGCGGTTCTCTTAAAAGTAGCCTGTAAATACCATGATATAAAAATATGGTAATCATTTGTACCATGGTGTAAACACTGTAAAACATAACAATGTGCAAGTGTAAAGCACTAATTCTTATAAAATTGCTTCATTTGTGTGACTTAATGTAGTTTGATTGACAGGTTTTATTGATAAAAAAATTCAATTTGACTACAAAAAAAAAACTATACTTCTATGAAGTGAATTAAATTGAAGTTGACCTGGCAACATATTGTGCACTTGAAAAAATATTGGCTATTTTCAACCCACGGTTGGGGTAAAAAAAACAAATTTAGCCATTTAGTTAAATGAACCCCCCAAAATAAAAATTTTAGTCTAAAACAGCCCAGCAGTTTTATTACAACCCAACGTGTTGGCTTCGTCTCTTTTCACCCAAAGCTGGGTTAAAAATAACCCAGCATTTTTTTATTGTGTAACAAACAACGTATTAAAACAACATGTACCATGGTATTCTCACAGTACTCTTATTGTCAGAACGCATCGTAAACGTGTTAAAGATTTAAAATTAAACGCAGCTTTATTTCTTTCCAATAAGAGTGAACTGTTAACAAAATAAATAACATATAGTTTAATAATGAGAAGCAGAGCTGCGGTTACATGAGCTAATTCACTTACAACAGCTGTTTATAAAGTTTCATAGCTTTTTATATGATAACTGCCTGAAGGTAAAAATCTCACATGAAAGCTTTTTTCTCCTTTAATCTTTCTCTCACATGATTTTATATAGCAGCTGCTTAATGTTAATAAATTCCAAGAAGAAACAAAAGATTTTCATTTTGCCTTCAAAAAAAAGGAAAAGAAAAATCCTTTTAATACTCACCCTCATGTCGTTCCAAGTTCCCTTGAATTTCACTGTAACCCTTTACTGTAAATTGACTAGTAATTTCTAACGGTATTTTACTGTAAATCTATATCTGTAGTGTACACAGCAAAAATGATGTGACGCAACAATGGGCTACTTTATTTGGTTAAAATACAATACTGTGAATGTGGTACTTGCACTGTTAAAATACAGTATGTTGCTGCAAGTTTTACATTATGTACAGAAATAATACTGTAAATAGTGTAATACTGAAAATAAGTGTCATATTCAGACCATACACTTTATACAACATAACAGTTCAGCATAAAGATGAGCAGTTTGCAGGCGTTTTAGAAACAGCACCAATGTTTTTATCATGTAAGTCATGTAAGTGTATTTTTGTTGTAGGATGTCCTGGTGAAAAGAAGACAGAGTTTCTAACAAGCGTATTGGATGCATTGTCCACAGACATGGTGCATGCAGTGACTGACCCCGCCTCGGCTGCTAGGTAAAAATTTAGACATTAAGCTTTTGTGCATTCAGTGAAAAAATGCCTGTGGTGTGAAAATATTTACTCGGTTCATTCCCTGACTGACATTGTGATTCTTGTCCCCCATAGTCAACATTTAGATTTTACTGAAAAAGTTAAAGGCACCTGCAAAAAAATTCATATATTGTTTACTATTTAGAACAAGCTTCATTCATATTGATCAAAAATTGTTTTCAATAATTGTGAAGATATATGCTGTTGCATAAAATATGAAATGTTGCGCTCTTATGTGAATTATTAATTTAATTTATTAACTGTGCAGAAATGCTAAAAATGAATTTAAACGTAGTCCGTGATTGGCTGAAAATGTAGCGTTTTTTTCATTGTTCAGGATGTTGGAGCCAGACCCCAGTCATACTCTGGAAGAACGAGTTGTTCACTGGTATTTTAGCCAACTTGACAAAAACTCCAGCGGCGACATCGGGAAGAAAGAAATCAAACCCTTCAAACGTTTTCTGCGCAAGAAATCCAAACCTAAAAAGTGTGTGAAGAAGTTTGTGGAGTACTGTGACATCAGCAACGATAAGGCCTTGTCTTTACAGGAACTGATGGGTTGTCTGGGAGTTACTAAGGAAGAGGGTGAGTTAAACAGTAAGACAACTAAACTGATGTAATTTTTTTGCGATTCTGCATAATTTCTAAAAAAATAATTGCAAAAATTAAAAAATAAATAAAATGATCTAATATTCTGTCATGATACGGGGTAGACAACTTTGTGAACATGTTTGGCTTTATTTTACTAATGCACATGCACATCTACTTCTAGCACGCATTCTGCTACCGTATTTTCTGGACTATAAGTCGCTCCGGAGTATAAGTCGCATCAGTCAAAAATGCATTATAAGTCGCACTGGACTATACGTTGCGTTTATTAAAAAAGTTATTTCACAAAATCCAAGAACAGTCATTTATCCTGGAAAAGCAAGTTATTCAACTAAACAATGGCATTGAACAGGAGGCTGAATAGGTGTCCGTACATGTTAAAGTAACATAAACAGTTATTTACACGATACACAATAGCATACAGAACATACCTAGGAGGATGAATTGATTAAATTAACACGATAAGCCAAATCAAGTTCAAAAAGGTCCCAAAGTCATTCCGCATCACTGAATCCATTGAATTACATAAATACAGAGTGGACTCTCGCGGCTGTATAACCTTCCCGACCCATCTGACTCGAACGCGCAAATCACGCTTTAATAGAAACTTTTATTAGTCTTCAGAGAGACCGTGAACTCAAATACGCACAGGACTGTTTAAAAACAGCTGTCTATCAGCAGAATGGAATCGAATCGAAGCGGTTATGGGTTTTAGACCTGCAGTCCGCCCGTGCCTATTGATTTCCATCCCGACCCGTATCTAGGGCCCTATAATTTCCTCGATCACGGAATCGCAGACGGAATCGCGGAATTGGCAAATTAACACGGAATCTAGTATTAGCACGGAATTTCGCGGAATTTTACATATTTTGAATAAAATTATGTTTTAGTGTGGGAGACGAACGTATGTCTGGGGGAAATGCAGACCGTGGTAAGTAAATCTGGGCGACACACCCCCTCCCGTCGTTTCAGACCCCCTCCAAAACACTGAAACCATGGTGATGCGGCTCCTCACGACTCTGCTTTCGTCAGCGAAAAAATTAAGAAATTCAACGCTAATCACTTAGTTCCGAGCAG
Source organism: Paramisgurnus dabryanus (assembly GCF_030506205.2). NCBI lineage: Eukaryota > Metazoa > Chordata > Actinopteri > Cypriniformes > Cobitidae > Paramisgurnus > Paramisgurnus dabryanus. Next base: position 5,023,109 of record NC_133356.1, read on the forward strand.
TTCCCTTTTATGTGACCGGAGAACTGTTATTTTGTAAGTTTTGTCAACACTCTGTTCACGGTGAGCGCAAAGATACATGCACTCTCTCATCCACGTCTGTCTCACTGCACCTCTCACACGTGCATGCGCTCACGCATCTGTCTGAAGTCTGGACACAAATCCTCATGTATTTGTTCAGTTTTATGCATTTCAAGCGAGCTGAGGCAAACTAACTATCCCTCGCATTTAAAATATAATCATCTGCATCATGGCGCCGCTCTCTGTCTCTCTTTCGCTCGCACGTGCAAAGAGCTGCGTGCTCATGCTGTCCTAAGTCAGATCACTATCCTGTGTATGTTTGTAAAGTTATATGCATTTCAAGCGATCGTGTATAAAATATGGATCGCGTTCCGCTGGACCAATGTGTTTAAGGCACTTTTGAAGGCACCACTACTTTGACACCTTGTTGTAGCCTTCTGCAACAACAATAAACAATGCATTGAATTGAGTTGTGTGTGTGTGTGTGTGTGTGTGTGTGTGTGTGTGTGTGTGTGTGTGTGTGTGTGTGTGTGTGTACCTGGTAATTATCACGTTGTGGGGACCAATTGTCCCCACAAAGATAGGAATACCAGTGTTTTTGTGACCTTGTGGGGACATTTTGATGTCCCCATGAGGAAACAAGCTTATAAATCAAACAAGATGATGTTTATTGAAAATCTAAGGTACAAGAAAGGTTTTTGTGATGGTTGGGGTTAGGGAATGGGGCAGGTAAGGGGAATAGAATATACAGTTTGTATGGTATAAAATGCATTACGTCTATGGAATGTCCCCACAAAACATGGAAACCAGAATGTGTGTGTGTGTGTGTGTGTGTGTGTGTGTGTGTGTGTGTGTGTGTGTGTGTGTTTGTGTGTGTGTGCGTGTGTGTGTGCGTGTGTAATTGCCTGTTTTACAATCATTGCCTGTTTGTAATCGTGTTATCCAGTTTTTCTCCAAATCATTTACATTTTAATCATTGACATTAAAGGCAAGTTTTTTATGACAAAAATAACAGTAAAAGGTAAAAAAACATAATTGCCAAAAATTAAAACAGATAAAACGGAATTTGCAAAAATTAAAACGGAGAAAACGGAATTTGGGAAAAAATAAAATGGAATTTGGGAAAAAATAAAACAGATTTTATAGGGCCCTATGTATCCACACCCCAAAAGTTAATACTTTTCCATCTGCCCAAAATGTCCACCGGCGAAAAAAGGTACACAAAGACGGTTATATATAACTTGATATTTACTTGAGAACTTACTAATTTAATTTTAAGCATTTATGGTATCCCAGTTAGAATAATCGATTGCAAATTCAGTCATTTTGATCACAAAAATCACACAAAAAGTCGCAAAATCCTGGTTGGACTAATTTACTACACAGAGCCGTAGTTCACTGACAAGCTACGCAATATCGCATTCATTATCACAGTGGATTTGTTGGCGATTATGAATGCAATATTGCCTAGCTTGTCAGTGAACGATGATTTATTGAGCCTTAGCATTAAACTGCCGGGTGTAGATGCTGACAGATGTGTTCCTACAGCTACAAAATCGTATAAACGTATATAACCTGAATGTACTGCAAGTTGTGATGACATTGTACAGTAGTAAAAGTGTGTGGTATTGCTGTCATGTAAACTGACCGTAAAATCTGGCATTGGGAATCTGCCCATAAAACTTTCTCATTGCTCTTTTTTTAACTTAGGGGCAAAAACAGGTGAAGGCACAACCTCCAGCAAACTGGTAAGTTAATGTCTGAGCCTGTTAACATTCACAACATGCATTCCAGTCCATCTCTCTCTCTCCCTCTCTCCCTCTCTCCCTCTCTCTCTCTCTCTCTCTCTCTCTCTCTCTCTCTCTCTCTCTCTCTCTCTCTCTCTCTCTCTCTCTCTCTCAAAGTTGTGGTTGCAAAATGTGTCATCAGTATTTGTGGTCAATTGTACCCTTTTTGTGTTACAGAAAAGTGGACAAGTGAATATTACATAAAATATGCTATTCATGTAATGCTATATTTGTGTATGTCATGTAATATCACATTTATTGTGGCACAACATGCCCTTAAAATGAGATCGGTATGCATAATCAGTCCATACACTGCAAAAATGACTTTCTTACTTAGTATTTTTGTCTTGTTTTCAGTAGAAATATCTAAAAATTCTTAAATTAAAATCGACCCAAGAAAATAAGTCCAATTTATAGACAACAAATATACAATTTAAGTTAATTTGTGACAAGCAAAAATATCTGCCAATGGGGTGAGAAAATCAATCTTAAATCTTTTTTTTAACACTTAATTCAAGCTAAATTTTCTCACCACATTGGCAGATATTTTGCTTGTTTCAAGCACAAATTTACTTAAAAATTATATTTTTAGTAGTGCTGGGCAAAGTATAATCGCGATTAATCTTATACAAAATAAAAGTGATTTTTTTACATTATTATATGAGTGTGTGCTGTGTGTAATTATTGTGTATATATAAATGCACACACATTCATGTATGTATTTAAGAAACATTTACATGTGTATATATATTTATTTATATTTATTTATATTTGTATATATTCTATATGATATGTAAATAATATATATATATAAATAAAAAAAATCTGAAGTTAATATATTTATGTGTGTGTGATTAAATATACATAATAATTACACACAGTACACACACATATATTATGCAAAAATAACTTTAATTTTGTATGCGATTAATCACGATTAATCTTTGCCCAGCACTAATTTTTTTAAAAACTAGACTTATTTTCTTGGGTTATTTTGCTCAACAAGAAAATACATCTTAATTTAAGAGTTTTTAGATATTTTTACTGAAAACAAGACAAAAATACTAAGTAAGAAGGACGTTTTTTGCAGTGTATTCACTGCAAAAAATGATTTTTAAGGGAAAAAAATCTTAGTATTTTTGTCTTGTTTTCAGTAAAAATTTCAAAAAATTCTTAAATTAAGATGCTTTTTCTTGATGACCAAAATGACTCAAGAAAATAAGTCTAGTTTTTAGATCAAAAATATGAAATTTAAGTGATTTTGTGCATAAAACAAGCAAAAGAATCTACCCCATTGGCGGATTTTTTTGCTTGTTTTATGCACAAAATCACTTAAATTTCATATTTTTGGTCTATAAACAAGACTTATTTTCTTGGCGTTTGTTGTTTTGCTCATCAAGAAAAAGCATCTTAATTTAAGAGTTTTTAGATATTTTTACTGAAAACAAGACAAAAATACTAAGAATTTTTTTTCTTGAAAATAATTTTTGCAGTGTTCATTTTGGTTTAAGACTTCAAGGATTAGTTCACCCAAAAATGAAAGTTTTGTGATTATTTACTCACCCTCAAGTTGTTACAATCCTCTATACATTTCTATGTCTATCTGAACACAAAGATATTTGTAATCAAGCAGGAAACATGAGCACCATTGACTTCTATAGTAGAAAAGAAAAATACTCAATAGTGGTCAGAATTAATGAAATAATGACAGAATTTAAATTTTTGGGTGAACTGTCCCTTTAAGTAGCAAAAACGTGTAAATGTGAGTGCACCTAAAGATTGCATTTAAATCCCATTGTCCATTATCTGTCACTGTAACGTTCATGTTGATGTGACCTGCAGAACCTGGCAAAGAAACAAGGCTAAAGTCGCCTCTGAGATCGCTCGCCCTCCTGTCCCGCTGACCCCGCCCCCACACCAAAATGACGACGGAAACCATAGTCTTTGCACTTTGTACTTTAAAACAATGTAAATTCACTTTGTAGAAAAAATATGGTATTTAAACAGACTGCTGAATATGTGAATGATGTAGTTAGATTTTTTTATGTCCTTACAACAACAGCAAAAATGAATAATAATAATAATTTAACACATACAATGTATGTGTCCTTTGTGCGTCTTAAATAAGTATGCTTTTCTAAGTTGTACAAGTTGTATGTTTGTCACGGTCATCCTTGTTGTTCTGTTACATTTTTTGTTTGTCTTTGGCTAATATGTGGATAGTTTTTAATGCATCTAAGCTGAATATTAGAAGCCTCGTCTTAGTTTTTACACCAAACACCAATATTGCCTGAGCTTGGACTTGCAGATTAGTCACGTCCACACGTGAAATGAAATACAAATAATGTTGAAACAGCTTCGTGAGTAGAAATAAAGAAGTGTTTTATATAAATATACATGTATGTGTCTTTTATTCAAACTTTTTTTTACTATTTGTGCATGTGTGTGTGCACATCTACTTTATATGTTTAAACATACAGTTTTCCCATAATTTCCTTCAGTCCTGCATGATCCCTGCAGGCTGAAGCTCAACACCTTTTTTTTCTCAATAACCTCAGATTGACCTCATTCCTTTCGCTCCATGTATAATTTATGATTAGCAGATCTGGCACTGGATGTGCGAGATTAGACGGCGCTTGCTTGGCTTTTAACACTGCAGGGAACGTAAAGGAGGGGATTAGTTATTGACGCTTCAAAGATGACAAGTTAAGGACTTTAAACGGCATGCGCTACTACTCGAACCCTCCTTCAGAAGTCTAGTGCTGCAAAATAGAGATAAGATTAGATGAGAGCAAGCGTCTCAACGTGTTAGTGGTTGTGCAGAAAGGCTCGGGAATTTCCGATTTATTTGCACATTAATAATATCTCGCCACTGTGTTGCTAGGGTGTTTTGGTTGGTTGCCAGGACATTACTTTCTGGTTGATAAGGTGTTCGAGTTGTTGTTTCTGAGTGGGTCTTCTGAGGTTTGATAGAGATGTATACATAGATAACTTTTACCATAGATATATATACATCAGATGCCTTATTTGACACTTTATACACATAGAAACATCTGCCATTTTTGAAAGGTCCACTTTTTAGTTTTCGACATCCCTCGCTGTTTTCCAAGATACCCAAAACATTGTGGAGCATCTGTTTTTTAAACCTATGCAGTAAGCTATGGAAAAATCAACCAGATGTAATATTTTGCTGATTCCGCCGGAAAACCGTGGAATGGGAAGCACAGCTTGGACTGTTCCAATATGGCGGATGACCTACATATAGCCCATAGAAACCAACCCAGTCTCACGGACTTGTGCACGAAGTGTAAAAATCGTGCAATACATATGCCAATTTCAATTTTTAATTTGGCATGCATTTGATATGCCAGTCCTTCATATTTACTTAAACAGAGAATCTTTTTATCGTTTTATTTATTGGTTTCTCATTTTTTGTTTGCTTTTTTACCATTGTCGCTTGAGTTTAGGGTTAGAACAACTTTTTGTTAAATAAAAATGACATCCTAACCCAAACCCCAATTCTAACCCCAACTCCAAGTGACCATGGCTTAAAGATAGACTAAAACATGGAGAAACCTGTATATTAAATAACCTCCTTAAGCAAATCTCAAATCTAACCCTAAACCCAAGCGAAAATGGTTTAAAAAACAGAAAAAAATGAGAAACCAAAAAATAAAACGACAAAAAAAGATGCGCCGTTTAAGTGAATGGGAAGGACTGGCGTATCATATGCAGTGGCGGCGTTTCACGAAAACCTAGGGTATGGCAAAAAATCCTTGGTACAAGAAGGCCATTCAAATTACGAATCTATGAAACCACATTATATCCATATGTGTACATACTCCACCAACCTGTATAAAATCATACTATGATTGCACGGATGTACACTTACTGACAACAATACGGAAGCAATACAAATGAAAAACACAAATAGAAATCATGGTTGTTTAAAATGCTTTTCAAATGTTGTCATTCTTAACTAAGTGCAACTCCAGCAACAGATAAACTAAAACAAGATAATATCAAAACATACTGTAACATCCGTTCACAAATTTTGTCATGACAGCCGCCAATAAACACTTATAAAAACACAATAAAGACTTAATGTGATAGAGCACACATAGTTAACCCAGCCAGCTAACCAACTACTGTAAGACTAAAACACTAAATAAAACTCTAATAAAACAGGACTAAATACAAAAACAAGTCTTACCTTTTGTTGTCGTGCAGTTTTTATTCCACAAGTCGCCATATTCAAAAACGCGCGCAAATAATTAATACAATTCACTTTCCCAGTGTAAGAGGACATGTTTATTTATCCACAAAGAACAAATCATTTTACTTCTGGTATAATGTATGCAATATGCATTGCGCGAGTGTGGGGGAAAACCGTGAGTCTGTTTGAATGTTAAAACAAAAAAAGAAGTTTACTGCGAAAATAAAGATTATAACAATAGCGGTCATCATGAAACCTCCTGCACAATTCAAGCTGCGCTGCAAGAACGACAGGTTGATGACATCAAAGTACCGCGAGGGTGAGGCGAGAAATCATCGGAAGAGTTTGCTTTCAAACCGCTCTCGCGCGACGTTGATGTCATCCACATGTCGGTTCCTGTATTATAGCATGAAGTCGAGCACACGCGTAAATTATCCATATTAGTGATGTACCAATGTTCAGATATGTTCTACTGAAAATATTTAACATTATTTTTAATGAGCTTCATTATAGCCTGTTGATTTCTGGTGTTTTGTCTGAATGCTATACACAAACGCCGCCCCTGATCATATGCATGCCAAATTGGAATTTGGCGTATGTATTGTACGATTTTCACACTCCGTGCTATTTATATGCATCTACAGGAGACTGGGTAGATAGAAACATATACTTAAAACACGGATGCAAAATGCAACCTCTGTCAAAAATCAGGAAAATTATAGTAACCGAATGCTCTCCGCACGGATTATATGTTCATCAAATACACTGTAAAAAATGAAAAGTTGGATCAACTTTAAAAAAAATACTTCAATTGGTACCACAATTTCACTTTAGTTTCACTTGAAAAATTTAGGTTGGAAAAAAAGTGTTACCAATTAAAGTAATTTTTTGAAGTTTATCCAACTTTTTACAGTGTACTTTCGCTTCAAATCCGCCTAATCCTCAAGTCATTCAGAAATATCACTTTGTTGGCAGAATTCATTAAGAGTCTGATCAAAAAATGCTGATTTACAAGAAAACATGTCAGATTTGTGTTTTCTCATTTTGTATATATGTACCGTATGTATTTATGTTTGTGTGTGTATGTGTGTATCATCTCACTCGGTCATGTGTTTCTCATTACTCCAGCACCTGCGTTAAACTCTAAATTCCCTTCCACTGCAGTCAATACAAAACTGATCTTCCAACAACAAACTAAGATGTGTAAACAAGGCGACACCTGGCACAACAAGTTTATTTTCCTATTCGAACAAAGACCTCATAAGGACATAGTCAAGAAGAGCTAAGCTGTCTCTGTCTGGTGTCTTCTAGCTTTCCAACATCATATTGGAATCTCCTGTCAGCTTTATTTGCTTTTAGACGATAGTCAGGGTAGGCAGTGAGGCAGAAGTTGGTTTTTTCAAAAGGTATAAGATTACATATAAGATTGTAACATTCATTCAGTATGATGAAATCTACATGTATGGCTACATGTCATTTTTTACTGCCATATCTATTTTGAAAAGTTTTATTAAATATTTTTGTTTTTAGATTTTATACACCGTTCGAAAAAAACAATGCAATTATTTACCTCAGCTGTCACTGGGGCAGTACCCATTAAAAAGGTCCTATATGAGCCAATAGGTACAGATATGTAGGGGATGCGCGGGGCAAAAACTAACGGGGGGTTAGTTGTAACACGGACTGTTTATATTGTTGCACAAGGTTGAGTGTTTTGTTTTTTCGGTATTTTTTCACGCTGCCAAAAGACGATCTCCCGCAAATTATTGGAAATGTATAATGTTTTTCCAGAGTTATTGATGAACGAGTGTTTTGGTGGTATGTAAGTATTTTTTTCATCATATGTTTTGGTTGTGTAAGATATGAAATATGTCTGCAGCTCTTAGCAACCTTTTTGGTGGGCTTGAAAATATTTTGACCCAGTGGGGTTAATTGTAACGCTGTGTTAACCCCTCAGCACTCACGATATGAAAACCGCTGACGTTAGCGTAATTCTTGCTGTTGTTTTAAATAGGCTACACACGAATGATTGCTGGCTGCCAACAAAATAAATGTGCCTGTCTTGTCAAAAATCTTGTATCAAATTTATTTTTGTTCATATCTTTAATATTGATTGAATAAGGTCACGTCAAAGATTGAAATCATAATGAAATGATAATAAATAAAATCAGACTTTGATGCTCATTATCTCAGAATTTGATTTTGTAGTATGTTGGGGTAGAGGTCTTTACGGGTCCACTTAGATCTGAATACCCAAAGTCCGACCCGAGACACAAGCGGGTTTGGGGCTAAAAGTTTCACATGTGACTCGGACACGGGTGGGGAAATAGCGGCATCATATCTCAGGTAATTTTAAATGATTGCGTTTTTGATGAACAGACAAGAGATGACCCCAACTATCTCGCGAGTCCTTTTCCAACAATCCCCATCTTGTTTGTCAAGAGCGCTTGCGACATTGTGTGTCTGGCGGTAGGTTAATTTTCGTTGAACCAAACCTGTCAATCTATTTCGAATGCACATTTTAGTGGTAACCTTGGTGTTGTCATCAGATAACAAAGGAAAATAAATGGAGCATCGTGCCAAATTAGATGCAAGGCCACTGGGGTTTCTTTATGTCTGACTGGTGCGTGCAGGGAAGCAGACTGCACACATGTCGGTGCCATTTACATTCGGGTCCAGTCGCGTTGAAATTTTCTCGGGTTTGGCTTGGGTTGGGTCTTTCATAAAAAAAAGATTTATGCACCTCAGGTTCGAGTGATTCGGGTCATTTTGGGTTGGGTACATTTCTTTGGACCTATGAAGACCTCTCTACGTTGGGATACATATTTTGACCATTTTCTTCTGACAGTGATACTATAATTTATTGATTTAAAGTGTTAGTTCACTCAAAAATGAAATTTGGTAATGATCACGCACATTTTCTTTTGTTCTTTAGAACCAAAACATAGATTTTTTTAAAGTAGTAAATGATGGTGACCGCCTTTTCAAGCTTCAAAAGGATGCAGAAGTATTGTAAAATAACTCCACTTGACTTGTGCCATATATATCAAGTGGCATGAAAGAATACAAACAGGATTTGGGGAAAAACAAAATAAATATAATCCATTATTTGATCAAGTTTTGACCTTTCAAATTATGCGTCACAAACAAGTCGAGCACCATCTACTTTTCAAACAAATCTGTGTTTTTGTTTCCAAAAATAAAAAAAAGTCATCAGGGGTTTGAATGACATGATGGTGAGAAAATAATGACAAAATGTTCATTTTTGTCTGAACTCCTTCAATATTTGTATCACACTGTCTATCCTGAAAGAAGTCAACATGCATTCTGAACATACAATAAATGACCTTTAAGATGCCTGCTTTCACTCCAAAGCAGTCACAAAGTTTCAGGATAGTTAAATAGCTAACAGACAGTAAAGCAGGGGACTAAGTTTTAAAACAGAGCTGTAGTGTGCAACACTCCGTCCACACATTTCAAGTGTCAGGCATACACACAAACATACAATTAAATCAATGATCCCTGGACACTGTCCAGACTGAAAGGGCATAAGTGGGCATTCAGTCTTTTCCCTGGCATGCTACACCACACTGTCAAAACCCATCACAAGTCTCAACTTGGCCCTGCTGCTTTGGTTCACAGGAGCATTGCATTCTGGGTAAATACAGTAGAAGCACAACAGATATCTTGGGACACAAACTTGTCACTATGCAGGCGAAAACTGATGATTGATGAAACTGCTCTTTGCAGACAGAGGGTAATAGAGACATTGCCAAAAATCATCTTAAACAAATTTCTCTCAGCAGTTGAACACACTACTGCTTAAATAGATGCCAAGGATCAGTCATATTGATATTTGTACAGCCTTCACACTACAGTAAACAGTACAAGAAACGTAACAAAGTTTTCCAAAAAGGTAAAGAATTTGAGCACTTAAGTCACTTTAATATTTATTAAATGTATTAGATTTTCGGTAATAATCTACAAAGTAATTTTACAGTATGAATACTGTAAAAATTGCAATAAATTGCTGTTGTCTGTGCTGCCGGTATTTTACCATTATTTTACATAATAATGCTTTTCCAAAACTATTATTTTTATAGCCATATATATGATATACATTATATAATTACACCAACAAAGTCATTTTTAATAAATATTTAATGTTAAATAAATGAGTGGGGTCATGTAAACGCGTAAAACGGTTTTCTTTTATCGGGAAAAGCCCATAAACGGCATAAGCAAAAACGATCGGCACAGGTAGTTTTTTGCTCATTACCACGATTCCGTGTGACATGTAAACACCTTAATCGGCTTTCTCGCAGTTTTGTCCATGTGCGCATGTTACATGCGAAAGTAAGCGCAAAGTAACGCATAAAAGCATAAAAGAAGAGATACAACAGTATAGATTAAGGGGAGATTCACATATCATGTCTTTTGGACGCTAAAGTTCATTATTTCAAATGTAGGCGCGCGGTATGCAGCTCATAATGGAAGCGACGCGGTCACGACACGCTCGTTTTTTCCAGGCGCGTCCGCACTGCATCGAGTTAAAAACATTTCAACGTTCAAGAATGCCCCAAGCAGTACGCAGGTCATGTGACAGGAACTAACAGACGGTCGCGTTTCCACACAGATTATGCTACGTACCATAGACTGTAAAAAAAGATGGACGACACCTGTTCGCTCCCTTCCATTGGTGAAAAGTGAAGCCGCCAGTGTCCCGATACGGCGCAGACATCTTGGGTCTTGAGTCTGCGCAGTAGCGATTTTGGGACCAGTCATGCGCAGTAGTGAGCAGGAAGTAAAGCCGCGAAATCAAGACCCCGCCCTCGCTCTTGCAGAATGCGAATATCACACGATATCACAGCTGTCAATCATAACGTGACACCACCGTTTTTATGTCATTAAATAACTAACTAAACACAAACTTATTTTAAAAACAAACATTTGAATTTACATCAGCGTGATAAAAACTACAGTAAATGACAGAAACCGGCTTCGGAAAAAAGATAATTGAAGTGTAATAAATTTTTTTAGTTGGTCTCAAGTCCCATTGAATAACATGGGGAGGCGGGGTTTATGACCTATACTGGGACCAGTCACTGGGGGGCGATCGAGACGTTTTGGCTTCACTTTTCAGGGCTTGTGTGGCATGCTTGCTACATACACACCAAATGCGTAGCATCGCGTTGCTTGCTCTAGATTACTAACATGATTTAACTTTGTGTCATGTGAATTTTTCGCTTGAGTTGAATATTTTCAACTTGTGCGAAGGTGCATTTGATGTGAATAACCCATGTTTTTGTGGCAATCGCGCCGCCAAGTTCGCGTCATTCGCATCGCCCCGCGCGAGTACGCGTCTGATCGCGTCTTTGCATTGACTTTGTATGTAATCTACTCGCGCAAATCATTGAACTCGCGCTTGGTGTGTATGCTCTATTAGACGCGAAATGTGAACGCCCCTAAGACAGATATGCCGTCAGCTTTTTGAACGACTATTGTGTACTTTAGGTAGTGACGACACTGCCTGCGAGAAACCTGACCATTTAAACGCAGTTTTCAGCATAAACGGTTTATTGATTTGCATGTAAACGCATAAAAAGATTTTTGATAGTTATCCACTTATTCTGTGTATGTAAACGCACTCAATTTAATACATATTTAGTTTAATATATATTCTGCATCCTTTCTAAATATCTTTTTGTATTGATTCACTTAAGCTGAATCATGATTGTATGAATTTTATTTCGACTGATCCTGATATGCAGCTGCTCAATGTCACTGGCTGAAATGTACTGTAGGTGGGCTGTTCGTCAACAAGTTTGGGGTCAGGTGACCCCTCTGTGCACACCTGTGGCTGTTTTGAAGGCAGTCCGATTGTTGTGACATAGTGGACAAATGCCGCAGTGTCTGTCAACATTACCAGCATCCCTCAGACTCATCGCCACGCCAACCAGACGCGGATCGGGTTGCCGTCAGGTGCGTTGCTCGCTCCTCTATCTATACAACATTTTAATCTCAGTCTCTCATTCTTTCTCTCTGTCTCAGTTTTCCCGTCAACAACTCCTATGGTAAGTGTAACAAACTATGTCTGAACAAGTCCACATTCCATCCAGAAAAACATCTAATAGCTGTCAAATATTGAGATTGCCAAACGTATTCATCAGCTCTTCATCTAATCCTGTAAAAGTGCTGAATGTGAATGAGGAAGAGTGAGGTTAGCAGATGCTTATGTACCCTTGTGTTTGATTGACAGCGATTGATAAATAAGCTCCTCCTTAAAGTATTCAATTTTCATATCTTAGACTTTCCCATATGGTTTGTAACAGTTAAATACACCCCCCCTCCCCGTTCTGTATCAGTAGCTTAGGACCTGTGCCCATTTCTCACTGCAGCGGTTCTTTTGTGTTTGTTGGATCGGGTCAGTTCTCCTGACACACGGCGGGCCTTTGTGTCCGCTCTGCTGTTCCTCATTCCCACACTTTCCACATTCTTCTTTTTCATTTAAATCATTTTTTTCCTCAAACTCCAAGCCGCGCTAAGACTTTGATAGGAGTGGCTGATGTGGAGATGAAGGATGAATGTTTTGTAGTATGTGTGTGTGTGTGTGTGTGTGTAAGCATTTACAAAGCTTGTCAAAAGTGGACTGAAACGCTCCTCTGAATCAGATCTTTGTGAATTTCTTTCTTTACATATTCATTAAGGGACAAATTTGCCCCAAAAGTCACCCTCATGTCATTCTGTACCCATTTCGAGCTTTTAGTCACGGAAACAAAA